>NW_017731429.1:1414279-1455350 GCF_001890085.2 Hipposideros armiger | reverse complement strand
GGCCGTCCAGAAGCCGGTGACTGATCTGTCTTGCCCGGGAAGAGTGCAATGATGGGGCCAACTTGGGCCAGTGAAGCAACGTCCTCCACAACTAGACTGAAGAACAAAACTACAGCAACTTGCCTGTTCCCCTTCCCCCAATTCCCCAGCACTGTTCCCCTCCCCCAATTCCCCAATAAAAATCTTAAAAAACAAAACAAAACAAAACACAACAAGAGTAAAACGCTTTCCTCTTATTCCCAGATAAGGAAAACTAAATGTTCAGTAACCTGCCCAAGCTCACAGACCTGGAAGTGGGGGGTCAGTTTGCATACCCCCCCCAAAGCCCACCCAAATGAGATGTCATGGCTGTAGAGGCCAAAGCAGCTCTCTCTCCAGCCACCGCTCTGGTTCCAGTGGCTGAACTCAGGCAAGGGAATAGTTTGCCAAGCATGTCCAGGCCAGCTCTGCCATCTCTGGGCACTCTTGGGACAGTAAGAAAAGCTGGAGGTTTTTAAGTGAGAAAGGAACCTCCTGGGTCCGCAGGAGCCAGCTGAGCTGCTGAAATTGTCTTGACTGACTTGCCTGTCAGGATAAATGTATATGGATGAAGGGGCTGTTTCCAGGGAGGCCATGATGGCAGACTGGTGTAGCAGGCAAAGGGTGGGGCGGAAACGCCAATATCACACACCCAGTACAGAGAGGACACCTCATAAATCTCACAGGCTCAGCCCATGGTGGCTCACAATGCTGCCTGGACCTCATGTCCAGGTGGAAAGCGACAAGTTATATGGCCAGCCGCCTTGCAAAGCCACTTTGTTAGAATGGCACAGTTCTTTCCTCCACCACTCATAAAATCTCTGTTTATGCCAAGACCCAGAACAGCTCAGGCTAAGGGGGTTTTCCTCCTGAAACATCAGATACGTAACTACCTCCAGATCACAGACCTTCGGCCATCAGCTCTCTTCCTCCCCTCTCTGCTCCCAAAGATTCTCCCAGAGAACAAGTCCATTTGTCTTTGAGACTTCCAAGTACTCGGGGTCAAGTCAGAATTTTCAGACTTGCATGCATCTACTGCCTGTTGTTTGTGTATCTGCCCAAACCAATGTTGGCTTTAGTCATCCTCTCTCTTAAAATCCCTCTTGCAAATGGGACAGACTGAGCCACTTACTTATCTGTCACAGCCTGCATGAACTCATCCAGCAGGTCATCGTACTCTTTCCCACGCACACGCTGGTGTTTCAGGCCGATGTACAGAGGGTCTCTGAGCAGCTCCTGGAACAGACAACGTCCATTTTCTCAAGTGTCTTAGCTTGTCAGGAGAGACCAGAGGGGAGGAGGGGAAGAGGGAGGAGGAAGCTGGCCGTCCCCACCCTCCCTTACCCCCAAGGCGTCACTGTGGAAGGGTCTGAAGGCTAAGTTCCTGACTGAGGGTGGACTCCAAGGTGGTCTCCATTTTAGGAACCAAGGATGCTTTGAACAGGCAAGCCTCTTTCAGGCACAGTCTTCCAACCTCTGGCTGCAGCTCTGGGTTTATTTCAGGGATTCTCAGCAGTGACACTGTTGATATTTTGGCTTCGATAATTCTTTGATGTGAGGGCTGATGTGCATACTGTAGAATACTTAGCAGCATCTCTGATCTCTAGCCACTAGAAGTCAGTAGCACTCCCAGTTGTGACAATAAAAAATGTCTGCAGATATTACTAAATGTCTTCTTGGGGGGCAAAATTGCCTCTGATTGAGAACCACCATAGGCAGCCTCTGGAGAGAGATATTGGGTCTCATCCAAAGCCACTGATCTGGACTCAAATTAGAAGCCTTCTCTCTCTCTCTCCCTGCCTTCCTTTCTTCCATGAAATCTTACTGAATAGTTATCATGTGCCTGGTACTGTGCTAGGCCCTGGGGATACAAGGATAAGAATGATACAAGCAGGAACTTCAGTTCAAGAATGATGCCCACCTCAATGCCAGCCTGTGTTAGGTGACTCCACCTCTTGTAGTTCTTTGTCACAGTATTCACATGTGACATGTTTATTGATCATCTATTACTGCCGACATTGGGCCTCGCTGGGAATGTGTAGATGAGGAAGGAAAGGTTGTTGCCTTCAAGGTGCTCATAGTCTGTTGCAGGTGGCTGATGAGTAAACTAATAAACTTTACTACAGGACAGAGTGACATTGCTTTGGAACAAAGTGTGGCATATGGCAGCACAGAGAATGAGCCAAATAATTCCCACTGGGGGATGGTGGGGGCTGTATCATGGAGGAAATGGTTAGGCATTAAAAGATGGACAGATTTTGACTGGTGGGCTGGTACTTCCAGGCTGAGAAGTCAACACAAAGAAAGGCTGGGGACTGGAGGAAGAAGGAGGAAAAAGCGCCTTCTGTGTTTAGGAAACAGGAATAATTTCTACCTGTTAGAACCTATCTCACAAAAATACCAGCTCGTTGAGGACAAGGTTTAGTGTTATCTTCATCTCCATCTGAACTCCTACTGCAGGATTCAGAGATAAGGATGCCATGATGGGCTGTGCACTCAAGGGGCTTAAAGTCAAGTCTCACCTCTACCACTGACTAGCTGTGTGACCTCAGGCAAATCATATGACCCTCGGAAACTTCTCATCTGTCAAATGGGGATAAAATACCAACTGCACAGGATGATTGTAATGAGTAAATGAAATAATATCGGGGGTGCCAAAAAAAAATGTATACAAGTGGACATTTTGGTCAACGTTGCTCAAGCAGTTTGCCATCACCAGAAGTGTCTGGACGCTGATGGTAACCACTTTGAGCACCTCTTGGAATTGCAGAAGTCAAACGTGACTTGTGTTCATCTTTTGTTATTGGTATATTGAGTATTACAATTTTAATACAGTTTTCCTTTCTTAAAATGTGTATACATTTTTTTGGCACCCTCTGTCTATGTGAAAGAACCTTGTGAATTATAACACACACAAAAAGTAATGGCAGTAGCTTTAACTTCCATAGGGCTTCCTATGTGCCACGTACTAAGAAATATTCTAAGTACTTGAATGGCAGTGGGGACATGCAGCTCAGAACTCCCTTAAGAGAACCCGCCGAGGGAGGGGAGTTGGTGGACAGCCTTCAGCTGCCACACCTCCCTGGCTTGCTACTAGCTCATGACTGACAATGTGGCTGCTGGGACAGGCTGGTCCTGCCCAGCCGAGGCTTCTCTCAGGCAGTCTTTGCTCGGGAACTCCCACTGGCCTGAGGCGTTCCCAGGGCTGCACTGCAGGCAGAAAGCTGTGTCTTCCCCCTTCCTTTTCTCCTTTCACAGTGTCAGACCTGAATCCCGTCTGAAGGCTCCATCCACCTGCCAACTACTCCTGCTCCCTCTCTTTATTCTTCACGCGTGTTTTCCCCAAATACACCTCTCACGCCTCTGTTTCCTAGAGGACCTGAGTAGACACAGAGGTAGGTCTCGTTATCTCCCCTCATTTTACAAAAATGGGACAACAAGACACAGGGAGATGAAACAACGTGCCCAGACCTTGGGCTAGTAAGTGGAGGAGCCGGGATTCAAACTCAGGCTGTCTGGCTCCACAGCCCACGAGCTTAACCATGGAGCCACCCCGCTTAGGTGGCTCTTTTGTACATCAAGCAGATTGGCTTATTTTTTTGTTAAAGACCCTGCTCTAGGTCCATATTGTCTTGATGGCACTGCAGGAGGTGGTTGGGCAAAGGTGTGGGGGACAGAAAAGGACAGAGACTATATCTGCCTTCCCAGACTCTCACCCCCAATCCTGGGTCCGCATAAACTGAGGTGGGTTTAGTGCTTTCTCCAAGACACCACAGGTCTACATTAGAAAGGGGGTGGGTCCTAACCTTTTCCCAAACTCTCACCCCTACATCCTTGAGATTATTTAGGATTCTGCCTTGGTAGGTGTGTGTGTGTGTGTGTGTGTGTGTGTGTGTGTGTAACTAAAGGATGAAGGTAGGACATATATGGTGCCTACCCTTCCATGTGCTACCTTCAAAGTGACCATATAAAAGCCAGTTAGAGGCAGGAAACATTCAACCAAAGGGGAATAGTAAAGTAAATGACAGTATAATGACTCGATGGACATCTAGACAGTTATTAAAATTGGTGGTTTTTTTTAAGACTATGCAGACACCTGGACAAATGTGGGTGAGATTATTTAAAGTGAAAAGAGCAGGGTACAAAATTGCACAGACATCATAATTTCAGCTGTCTAAAAATCACACACATATAGCCGGAAGGGCATACACAAAAATGATGAAAATAGCATATCTTTAGACATTTGCAGAAAATACTCGCTTTTTTTGTTCTCACAGAGATTAAAAGGTCCATGGTAAGTTCTACATTGTAAGGTTGCCAAGTCACAGATTTGATCAGTGGTGCATCAGGCAGCAAAGAG
Organism: Hipposideros armiger; assembly: GCF_001890085.2. Classification (NCBI taxonomy): domain Eukaryota; kingdom Metazoa; phylum Chordata; class Mammalia; order Chiroptera; family Hipposideridae; genus Hipposideros; species Hipposideros armiger. The sequence continues at coordinate 1,450,972 of NW_017731429.1, read as the reverse complement.
TAAATTTCTCAGTGCTGTGTATGTGTTTTCTGGGGTACATCAAGTTCCCCAGGGGTACTGAAGAATTTTAGGATTATCCAGAAATTTCTCAGGATATCTGCATTTAAGATGAAAGGTCAACCATAATGAGGTACTGTTGAGCTACAGGGATGACTATACAAAGCTTAAAAAAGTCCTTATATTTACTTTAAAAATATTTTTATTAAAATACAGATCGCATACAATATTATATTAGTTTCAGGTGTACATCATAGTTATTCAACAGCACCCATCTGGCACTATACAGAGATATTACCATATTATTGATTATATTCCCTGTGCTAAAGAAGTGATCACCATGATAAGTCCAGCAACCATCTGGCACTGTACCATTCTATAACAGTATTATTGACTATATTTCCTATGCTGTATATTACATCCCCCAAGACTTACTTGTTTTATATTTGGGACTTTAAACCTCTTATTCTTCTTTATCTATTCTTCCCCTTTTTAATTTTTCAATTAGAGTTGACATTCAATATTATTTTATATTAGTTTCAGGTGTACAGCATAGTGGGTAGACATTTATATAATGTAGGAAGTGATCCCCTTAACTGGTACCCACCTGGCACTATGTATAGTTATTACCATATTATTGATTATATTCCCTATACTTTATATCCTCATGACTATTTTGTAACTACCAATTTGTATTTCTTAATCCTTTTACCTTTTTTACCCTGTCCCCAACCTCCTCCCATCTATCACCCTGATAAATCTATTACCCATCTGACACCATATGTAGTTATTAAAACATTATCAACTATAATCCTTATGCTATACCCTATATCCCCATGACTACTGTGTAACCACCAATTTGTACTTCTTAATCCCTTCCCTTTTTTCACCCACCCCTAACCCCAGTCTCATCTGGCAACCATCAAAATGGTCTCTGTGTCTATGAGTTTGTTTCTGTTTCATTTGTTTGTTTATTTTGTTCTTTAGATTCCACTTGTAAGTGAAATCATATGACATTTGTCTGCAACTTACTACACTTCAGCACAATACCTTCTAGGTCCATCCATACTTATATTTACTTTTATAATAAGATGTTTTATGCCTGAAATACTTCAAAACTAAGCCCACAAAAAATTGAAAAGTTTTTATATGGAGATGACACTAAAAAATAGCTTCTTATATTTGTATAGAACTGTCAAGTAATTCACCCTTTCTGAATCAAAAGTTAATTTGATCCTTGTGTCTTACATAGTCTCATCCCCATTTTACAGATGAGGAAGGTAGAGTTCAAGGGTTTAAATAAATTGCTCAAGCTCACACAGTTGGAAAACAGCTAAGCTGAAATCGTGCCTTGCTTTGACTGGATATCATGACAGAACACTTTCTGCCCCATCATTCAACGTTGTGGTGTTCAGGGAACCTGGGAGAGGGGGAGGGTGGACTCCTCCCCTCTGCCTGGTCCCCTCTGAAGAGTTCAGTAGCGGCTGGGAAGGCCCAGGCTATTATTCTGAAGATCAGGCTGTGCAGCAGTGTCAGCCAGAGTGGAGGCTGGGGAAAGGCCGTGTCCACATCTCCAGCCAACTGGATCTCCTTTGGCAGGAGGGAAAGTAGCTTCTCAAAACCAGCAGAGGGTGGCACTCCCCTGGGCTGTTTTGGCACGACATAAAACAAGACGTCCATGCTCTGCCCTGTGTCCCACCAAGTGATCTGGCTGTAAGGCCGACGGTCAGCCAGGTGTGGGACTGTTACCTGGCCTGCATCTCTCTCCATGCAGCCTTCCTCTATCCTCAAATAATGGTTAAGAAAGTTTTTAGCAGGTACCTTTGCCAGATAAAATACAGGGTGCCCAGTTAAATCTGAATTTCAGATAGGCAGTAATTTTTTTTCTTTAGTATAAATGTATCCCAACTATTACATAGAATGTACTTATGCTAAAAATTGATTAGGTTTTTATCTGGAATTTAAATTTAACTGGTATCCTACATTTTCCTTTGGTAAATCTGGTAACCCTAATCAAGAGAGGCAGAAGGAACCTTGAAGCTGGCACAGTGTACTGATGAGGGGAGGGCACTGTGGGGCCTGGGGGCCCTGGTCAGGGAGTCCCCATGGGTACCCTTAGTATGGCCTGGCTTTAGAATCAGAAGGAGCTCTGGGCTTGAACTTAGGCTCTGTCGCTTAACTAGTTCTGTGATTTTGGGCACGATATTTAACTTCTCCACCTTCATTTTTCTCCTCTGTCAGTTGAGGATAGTGGTGAATCTCTATTGCATAATGCAAAGTCTTTGAGGAAAGCAGCCCTATTTGTCTGTGTCTCCCCAGTGATTTCTACAGTATTGGCTCATGGCATGACCTTTAAAATGCATTTATAATGAGAGTTGCATGAATTCTAGGATTGGGCTAGGGAGATGCTGAATTAAGAATTACAAATGTCTTTGAAATCACCTGGCTTGACTTTCTCCAAATGCATTTTTGTGGCTCTAGAAAGGTTAAATGAGCTGCCAAGATCACAAAGCAAATTTGGTGGGAGCATCAGGGTAAACATGATGGCTTCTAGACCAGGGGTCTTCCCAGGTAGGACCAGCTTACTCACCTCCGAGCCTGGCTGTTTCCCCTGTGTTAGAGTGTTACCAGGTTTGGAACTAAGTAAGTCTATAACTATAACTTTAGGCTAAGGCCTTTGTCCAAAGCAGGTGAACCAAAACTTTCTCCTCTGCTGTGGGAGTTGAATATGCCCTTTATGGCTATCTGCCCAGCTCTGACTTCCTGAGGTTTTTCTTGGAGATGAAATGCTATGAAAAACAAAATGGTTTCCTCCTCTTCACTTGTCATGTCACTGAGCACTGGATTTAAGCTGGAAGAGAGATGAACCTCCTGGTTTGGAATAATATTTATCTTGTGTAGCAACAGGCACATGAAGATGTTACACAGAGAGCATTAAAGGTCAGGAGAAGTCTTGGCATTGGGTTCACACTGCGGATACAGTGCACTGCCCCCCTTAGGGTAGCAGTTATATCTACCATGCATTTCTTTGGAAGCTCAGTTAAGCCCAAGGATAAGCTACACAGATCCTAGGAAGGGCACCCTCATGGATCACATGTGTTCAGAGAGTGAGTGCCTCTGATGGCAACACATGGTGAATGCTGACTCTTAGCTGCAATAGAGAGGATATCGAGAGGTGAAGAAACCATTTTACACCACCTGGGTGCCCTTGCTTCCTCAGCAATCCAGTAACACCCCCAAGGTACCGTTTGCCAAGCTCTGTTGATCCTCTGCCCCCATGTTTGTCTCCCCACCAGGCTGACATGATTGTCCTTCATCCCCCCATCAGTCAGTTCCACCGAGACTCACACAGCATCTTGTTGGGAGGTGAATCCATCAAACCTCTAGACTCCTGCCAGAAGAAGCCCTCTAAGGGCTCAGGGGCCATTTGAAAGCCAAGCCCCCCAGGTTGCTCCATGGAACCATTAGCATAGAGTGGGACGAGCATCGGGCTCGGACTCAAACCTGGGGGAAGCCATTTCTGCTCTGGGGCCCCTTTTCCTGTGTGAAACAAGTGGCTGAACTAGAAGTATTGCAGGTCTCCTCCAAAAACAGCCTTTGACCCTGTCTGCTGTGTGTGGATGAAACAAAATGCACAAAGCAATCCACACACAGCCGTGATGGAGGGCCAGGAGCAGGTGCGCTGCCTAACTGCGAGGGGCTCCCATGCTGTGCCCCATTTGGAGCTTAATCATAGACTGTCCCTTCTTCATGGGCTCAATGCCTCACATATTTATTTTTCCAAATCTCCTTGGTGTCAGCAGGTAAAAGTGACTCAGAGTTTCAGGGTTGTAGACAGCAGATGTTTTCCTTCCACAGGAAGCCTGGAGGGTATTTTCTCTGCCTGCAAAGCTCCTGTTGCCTCAAGAGTTTTTATAGAGACAAGCACACAGATGGTCTAGTTGTCCTGACACTAAGAACCATCACAACAGCACCCTCCCTGCACCGACACGTGAGATGAAAGTTGCAAGGCTGAGCTCCCCTCTCTTATTGCTATGGCTTGCTCTGGGAGAGAGAGTGCCCCAAGACTTCTGGGGGAAATAGCTTGCAAATTACTTAATTTTTTTACAGAAACAAACTGTAGTGTGTGAGATCACGCAGTGATTCCATTTGAAAAGAGATGAATCACTATCTTCCCAATGTTGGCCACTTTACAACTTTGGATTTTTGTGACCTGAGATTCTTGACGAGGGTCTGTTAGGAGATCACCTTTGTTTGGAGCAAGGGTGTTGTGGGAATAACATTAGTACACCCTGACTTGATCCTGAGTGTTCATGGACCCCGACTATGTGAAACACCTACTTTTCAAGTCTTCATCACCCAGTCTGTAACACAAATACCTGACCCCTCAGAGTGGTGTGCCATGAAAGACAAGGCAGCTCTGCAGCCAGAAAGACCTGGGTTCAAATCCCAGCTCTGACACTTAGAGCTGTGAGACCTGGGGTAAGTAGCTCACATGTTTCAGTCTCAATTTTTTTCATCTGCAAAATGGGGAGAACAATATCTCCTCTAGCTGTTGTGAGAATTAAATGAGATTCAAATATATAAAAGTACACAGAACAATGCCCGGCATAGTTCTATTGCAGATACTGGTATTGGTCTTACTGGATTGGGTGAGAACTGCTTTCTGTCACCTCCACAGTGTTGCAAGGGCAGGTCAGGCTGTGCTCCCACCTGTCGGTTGAGGAATACTCTGGTCCTTCCTGACAGGAGGGAGAGGCCCAGGGGAAGCTTCCTCCCTTCCACACCCAGAAGGGAGAGGTGAGTCAGAGGCTGAAAGCCCAAGAGGGAGAAGCAGACACTTTGAATACATGTGACACATGAGCCATTAAAATGATCAATTAGGTGACAGTGTTGAAACACTGACAACTAGAGTACTCTACCCACGCTTGGCTCTCATTTATCCCCCTCATGCCTAGCAGGGTGCCCAACACCTACTAAACACTCAATAAATAAACTTAATAGATACATTTAAATGTCAATAAATACATTTAACGTTTCTTAAATAAGTAACGAGAACGTGTTCACATAACAGTCTTCATTGAAAAAATTAGAACAAAATGATGGGCACATGATTACAACTAGGTAATAGTTACATCTCTATACATAGACAATTATTAGATGGGAACACCATGTAGCAATTGTGGGAGAAATGCCATTTCATTTTCTTTCAAGATTTTGAATAATGTTTTAAAGTTACTTTAGTAATAAAAATTCTAAAAATCAAGAAATGGCCTTTAGTTATAAACAAAAATCTAGGCAGGTGGTGGGGTGGGGTGTGGAGAGAGGGGTGCAGGTGTGGATTAGGGTCCCAGCCCTGCCACTTCTAGCAGATCTTGTTAATTAATCTCTCTGCACCTATGTTTCCTCAACTGTAAAAAGAGAGCAATAACCCATGCTCCGCTCACAGGGTTATTGTCAGGCTTAAACAGCGTGGTGTGTGTGAAGGGCCTGGCCATGATTACTTGTGGTTTTCTGCCATCCTCCTTGGAGGGTTTGTTATAGGTTGGGTCCAGCTCTAAACTTCAGCACGTCATTGCTGGGTGCTGGATCTTCCAAAGACAGAAGATCTTAATGCACCTGCTAGAGGCAATCAACACATTTCCAGGGGATATAGGGGCCTCAGAATCAAACTCATGCTGTTCCATGTCTTGCCTACAGCCAGCATTTAGGAGACAGAATGAAGGTCTCAATTAAATCCTATTGGAGCACAGCAAGAGGTGTCAGATAGGAATAATAACTAAAAGTTTGCTACATGCATGCGTGGCTCTGTAAGGGTGAAATGTGGTAGATCAATAATACAATTAAACTTAGCTCGTTTGCAGTTTGATCCATCCTGACATTCAGCTGTTTCCTCTTTGTTTCTCCTTCCACAGATTAACTGAAGAACTCTGCTTGTTCCCTTTTTCAAGGCTACCCATACCTTGTTAGTTAACAAAAATCCTAACCTGAAAAGAGCAGCTTCTTTAATCCTCAGGTGCCTGGATGTCGGGGACCCAAGATCTCAACTCCCTAGCAGTTTTCCGCAGATGGCTATGGACAATAAGATTGAAGATAACATTGAGGCAGACCTGAGGCCTGAGAAGACCCCAGGAGAAGACTTCTCAAATATTAGCCCTGAGGCCTGCTTTCCTTTGTTCTTTCCCATTTACCTGCCTATAAAGCCTCTTAATCATTTCGGCTCGGGGAAGGTGGTTTTTTCAGACACGAGTCTGCCATCTTTCCTAGCTGTTGGCATCTAGAATAAAGGACGCCTGTCTCCTCACCAACCCTTGTCACTAGTTTTTTTGGACTGTTCGGGCAGCAAGCGGCACTGAACCTGAGTTTGGTAACAGTTCTACATTTGTTCTTTGTGGCTGAGGGACAATTTCAGCAAATCCAGGAGTTTGGCTGGGGGAGGGATCTCCAGTGCAGAGCCAACCCTGAAGACTGGTCTTGATGGGCAACTCTAAGACTGGTACCACCATACAGTCTTCCATCTCCTAGGTTGGTAAAGAGGAATATGGAGAAGAGCTATAGGGATGGAAGGACATGCAGCAATCTAGTCCCATTCCTCGTTGTACTGGAAGGGGATCAAGTCTACATAGGGGCGGGGACTCACCTGGCTGTCAGCAGTACTGGGACCAGCCTCTCTGCTTCCCAGTTCAGTACTTGTCCCTCTCCCCTTGTTCTACCTCATCCCACTCCCCTCCCCATTATTTCCCAGCTCTAAAGCAAGGTCTGCCCCCTGCCCCTCGTTTGATCATTCTGTTTAGGAATGGGGACGTGTGGTGTCCAGGAAAGAGGAAGTCTTACAAAGAATCATGGCAAGTTTTCTTGAGGGAGATCACCACGGAATGCAAATAAGTATAACCTGTCTGACAATATGAATCAAGAATCTAAAAAAATTACCATTTCTTTTGCCTCAATAGTTCCATTTCTAGAAATTTATCCTTAGGCAACAATCAGAGATGGAAACAGACTGAACTGCAAAAATGAGGATCAGAGCACAATTATAACAGCAAGAAGACTAGAAACCACCTAAGTGTCCAACAGTGGAGGGTTTCTTATGTAAATTACGACGGACCAGGTAGCTATTAAAATGACATTGTGGAAGAATGGCTAATGACCTGGGAGAAAACTGATGACATACATTACATTTGACAAAGCAGAATGCAAAACTGTATATGCAGTATACACCCAATTCTGTCTTTATAAATGCTTTGGGGGTGGGGGGAGGTTGGAAGGAAATATACCAAAATGTAAACAATGATTAGTACTGCTTGTGTGACTGATGTTTTATTTTAATACTTCTCTGGATTGTGGAAATTTTTAAAAGATGAACATGCACCCATTTAAAACTCAGAGATAAATGTCATTAAGAAGGAATTCTTGGTTATTTTTCATGTTCTCTAACAAATAGACACAGAGCTGAGACCACAGATATGCACAGATACTGTGTCCCAGGGTGGCGGTACCCAGAGCAGATACACTCAGGACTGGGGATTGAGTTCCTTAAATCCTCAACCACCAGGAATCCCTCAGGATCTCACCCGCAGCTTGGGTCAGTCTCTCTCCCTGGGTTCGCAGGACACTCATCTGCCTGAGCCAGACATTTCAGCCCTGGTGCTTTAGTTTGAATTCTTTTACTGAGGCAGCTTGCCTTTAAAATGCTCAAAAAACACAGTCCGGCAGCCACTCCCACCTCCATCAGTGGCCCTCTTCATTGATGGATCAGAGAGAAGCCTTGAGGACAATGGAAGCTGCCTGGATGAGTGGAGCAAGGAAGCAAAGAAAGCCCAAGCCGGGATCATGGTTGAGGGGGCGGCCTCAGGGGATAGAGGAGCAAGACGACCCAGCAGTGGCTAGGGGAGAACAGGGGGCTGGGAGAGTGGGATGGGCGAGAGGGGAGAGAAAGGGCCTCCACGCCACAGCAGTGTAGGGGAGGTGCCCTGGGGAAGGGGACCCAGAAGAGAAATGGCCTGATGCTTTGTAGATATAACCGTCACACAAAGGTTCTCCCCACCCCGTCCCCGCTGCCACCTTCTGGCCCAGAGTTCCTGGCCCTGGCCATGCGTTACCTCGTTGTTGGTGCCGACGTCCAGCAGGACGGGGAGGCACTGCTGTGGATTGACCCCTCCACACGCAGTGTACAGGGCCAGCTTGCCCACAGGGATGCCCATGCCGTAGCAGCCCAAGTCTCCCAAGCCCAGGATACGCTCCCCATCAGTCACCACCACTGCCTAGAAAAGAAAGGAGGCCATCAATCAGGGACAGCACCTTCTGTGACCAAGTGCTCATTTTAACAGCCCTTCGCTGTCAGGCCTGACACCTGGATGCTCACTGCCTCTGCTGAGGGATGAAACAGCTTGTCTGGGATGAGGCCAAAGGATTCATTCAGCTGCAGGTGGCTGGTCTCTCTCCCATCCCACTCTCATTTCTGGCAGGCGGGTGAGACCCCCCACTGAGGGGAGACGACAAAAACACACCTGCCTTGCATTCAGAGGTTCAGGTAGGGGGCTGCAGAAACAGCTGGAGGGAAAATACATCTCGTCACTATCCCTCAAAAAAACCAAGCAGATGCTCTTAGCTTGAGATCGGGGGCTGGGGAGACAGGGAGGGAAGGACATAATGAAAAACAAGTGTTCATGCTGGTGCCACACCTCCAGTGTTTAGAAACCAATATAAATGCTCTTGAGCCTGCTCCTGGGATAGAGGAAGTCCAATCTGCAAAAGACAGAGCTCCTTGTGACCTCTGCTATGGTCCCTATTTCACATGAAACCAGGAGAGTTCTCAAGCTTACTGGGATTCCTTTTGTGTCCTGGCAAATAACCACTGAGTGCCTATGAGGTAGTAGACGTGGTTCTAGTTCAAAGCTTACCTACTGCGAATTAACAGATGCTGATGAAGCTGATGGCAATGATGGACATGATTATTTGATTATGATGGATATTCATTAATTCATTTATTTAATACATATTGATGAAGCGCCTACTTGGCATAAGACACTCTGCCAGATCCTAGGGAAAGGAGCTTCAGTTTGCTCATCTGTAAAAACAAATATACATGGACCCAGCCCTTGAAGAACTAAGGGGCGAAAAGGAGATGGACCATGTATATTTGTAACTCCGGGAGGAAGGCGTGAGTGTAGCAGAATAGACCAACGGCAGCAGAGATTGAAAGAAGGGAGAGTTACTTCCTGTAGGCTAACACTTCATGGATGAGAGGACATATGTGCCAGAACTGGACAGGTGAAGACTGTCCACTGAAGGTGTGGCTGGGGAGAAAGGCATTGGATGCAAAAGGAAATTAAGATCCAGGGGAGAGGTGTGTGTGTGTGTGTGTGTGTGTGTGTGTGTGTGTGTGTGTGTGTCGGGGGGGGGTAGGCTGTGTGTAAGGGTGCAGGTCGCATGAAAGGAGAGAATGGAAAACCAGGCAGGAGTCAGACTGTGAAGGGCCTTGAATGTCAGGCCAAGGAAAACCCCTCAGGGTGACAGTGAAGTTGTTTGTAGGTCACCCCAATCTGCTCACCATCCCTGGTGCCCTCCATCTCTAAATGAGTTAAGTTTAAGGGGCTACCCATCCCTCCATTGGAACCTGCATTTGGGTCAGACTTAGGACCAGTTCTGAGCTATGGATGTCCTGGTTGGCCTCAAGCGTGCTGACCAAGAGGACCATAGAGGTCAGTTTGATCTGTGAAGGTACAATGCTGGGTGCACTGGGGATAAACAGATGAAGACTCATCCTTGCCTTGGAAGAGTTTATGATCCAGTACCCAAAGGGTCCCTGGCATCTTCTCATTTTTTCTCTCTCTCCAGGGGCACACACACACAAGGCGGTGCTGCCTTTTGGTAGAAATAGGTATAGAGATTCTTAAAAACACTCTTCTGCTTCTGAAAAAGGGGTGAGCGCAACAGACCCATGAAGATCACCAATGCCCCTTAGATTGGTCTGCTGCCTGCCTCTATGGAGAGTGCTCCCACAATCCACAAGTCACCCGACCCCATGGCCCTGGCAGGTAGGCAGATCTGAGATTGTTATCTGTTTCCCAGGTGAGCAAACTGGAGCTCTTAGACCTTCATGTTCTATACATATTTAAGTATCAGCCACGTGCCGGCGCTGGACTTAATGTTTCCACAGCATTTATCTTAGATTAGATGACTTACCAAGGTCACCTTGCTTGTATATGTGGCAGGTCGGGGTTCTAATCAGGCTTTGGGTTCCTGGCTCAGGGATCCTTCTACTCCATTTGGCTGGTTAAAGTGCCTGTGCTCTCAGCAAAGTCCTGCCCTGTCTCAGGCCCTCTCCTGCCTCTGACCGCCTCCTGGCAGCTCTCCCAGGTGGAGCCTGTGCCCTCGTGCTGCCCCTGGGTACCCAAACTCTGGTTGTTTCTCAACCATCTCTCGTAATCAAAGCTTCCTTTTTCTGGTTCTCATTCCCTTAGAATTTCTTTCTGCCAAGGGGCAGTGAGTGACAAGGAGTTAAACAGAGAAAATCAACTATTGCTCCAGGGTGTTAACCCTATAGCTCTGGTGAGGGGCTCTGCCATGATGCCCTCCCAGCCTGGAAATGTCAGAGGGCTCTTTACTGCATTCCGGCCCCTCTGAGGGAATGTCTCACCTCCACCTGTCATCCACTCTTCATCCTACCATGCTAATGGTTGGGTTATTGCAACAGCTTCACAACCACACTCTCATATTTCTTCTAATCTCTCCTGCCAACCATTGTTAGATTCATTGTATCAGGAGCCCATTTTCATTATGCCATCCCCAGTCTCAAAGACCTTTAGTGACTTCTAACTGTCCATAAAATAGAGTTCAAAATGCCTAACACTTTAATGACTTGAACCCAACATACCTTTTTTTATTTTATTTTATTGGGGAACAGCCACGGTCATTGGTTACATATTGTTTTCATGCTACAATGGCATAGTTGACTCTTTTAAGGATGGCACAGCACACAGTGGTCCATGTGGGGATCGAACCAGCAACCTTAGTGTTATCAGCACCACACTCTAACCCATTGAGCTAACTGGTCACCCCTAACCCAACATACCTTTTGAAACTTGTTTCCTGCTACTCATCTGCACATAAAATTGCATAGTCTAGTGCAGGGGCGGCAAACTGCGGCTCGCGAGCCACATGTGGCTCTTTGGGGTACGTACATGTGACTCTGAAGTAAAACTGAAAATGAAAATAAAACTATTCTAGTTTCATTTATAAAAATTTTAAAGGATATTATTCACATAATGGTGATTGCATTTGTTTTATGGCTCTCAAATAATTTTTAAATTGTTGTGAGGGACAGGATTGGCTCTTCCATCTCAAAAGTTTGCCGACCCCTGGTCTAGCCAAACGGGCTCCTCACTCCTGCCAGATACACTCCCAATTCCCTAAAAGCTCTTAGCTCTCAGCCTCCATATTCCTCTCTGCTAGAAGGTCCTTCTCTTTCCCAGCAGCACAAATCTTGCCCATTACAATCAATCTTGCCCATTACAATCAAATGCGATTTCTCCTAGCACTTGTACCTTCCACTCACTTGGTCCGCTCACCCTTCCTGTTTGCCTGCATGCCTTCCACAAACATTTACTAAGTACCTACTGCTTGCCAAGCCCCACGTCTGCTACTTAAACATATGATGGTGATAGCTTTTAGGTTCTTATTTAAATTTTTTGAAGTGAGCATTTTATCTCACCAAACAGCCTAAAAATTAATGGCAGGGGTTTTGGAGTCTGATAACCAGTGTTTGAATCTATGTCCCTTGATGATTTGCCATATGTAATCTTGGGTCAACAGGTAACTTTTCTGTTTTAATCTCCCATGAAATTGGAATAATAGTAATACCTAACTCATCAGGTTGTTGTAAAGATACAATGAAATAATATATGCCTTATTTTAACCAGATGCCTTGTATACAGTAAGTGATCAGTGAATGGTGCTGCTTTTATGATTATAATAATGATTATTATTGGAGCAAATATTATACATTATAATTTATAATTAAATTATATTAGAATTTATAGTTCAGCCTTACCACGCAATAATTATCTGTTAAATGAGTGAATGAAAGGAAAACCAAGGGGAGGCCTTGGCAAATACAGCTTTTAAAAAAGCCTGTCAATGCGAAGCTCAACAGCGTTTTAGTCTTGACTTCTTCATCCATTCCAATAGCTTCTAGTGTCATTCCTAAGCAGGCACTTAGCTCTGTCCGCTGGACATTGACACTTGGCTGTCTAACAGTCCCTAAGTCCTTACCCAAATGAATATGCTTTTCCCTTTCATTTCTTTTAAACATTTTACTTCTTTTGTCCTCCCTTCCTCGGTTACCTCCCTTCTCCCAGGCTCAGAACTGTCCAGTCTACTTGGACACCTCTCTGTCATAAGTCAACCACAGACAATGGGTCACCAACTTCTGCTGATTTGACCTGCTCCATATTTTTTCCTCATCTGTCCCATGATCTTCATCCTCATTCTAAGGCCTGGGATCAGTCCATCCATCTCTCATTTGACCACTGCAGTGGTCTCCTAACTCATTTTTCTACTCTTGGATTTCCCCTATTCCATTTCATTTTTCCAAAGGCAGCGACCAGTGACTGATGGGTGCAGGAGATGAAGACCCGGCTCCCTTACCCCAACTCAGGGTGACTTGACGGCCATCCCAACTCCAAAACCTCCTCATGGGCTCACTGAGTCTTCCCTGAGACCTCACTCAGCCCAGGCTGTATCCTGCCTCCTTTCCACCTGGAGGCATTGATCCCACGAGTGCTCTCTAATATGCTCCTAATATGCTAAGCTCCATCTCAACCTGTTTCCCAGGAAATCCTACTTCTGACATTGAGTAGAGTGGGATTTAACACATGGTGGGCTTGTGCATGACAAGCAGGCACTTGGTACTTGCATCTGGTCCAAGTTTAAACGCCTAAGTGGCTGGTGCCCAGTGGCAGAGGATGGTCCCTTGGCTCCACTGCCCAGCTGCCACTCAGCACCTCCCTCCCTAAGCTGTTGGGACTGGGAGGAGGGGGATCTAGGAGCTCGGGAAAGCCGTTTGGGAGGAGGGCTGTTCTCTGCTGAGCCTTCCTGTGCTCGGGCAATGGCCGCTGTGGGAAAGAGTCAGGACGGCAGTTCTCACTCCTTTTTGTGATTTGTACTGGACAGCTCTGGGCAGCCTGGTCCGCCCCTTCCTCCCCGAACAGGAGGGGCCTACAAAACTTCGTGTCCCCCAGCCCTGGGCTGTGGCTTCGCTTCCCTCGCAATGTTCTTCTCTTACATCTCAGTTTGTAGCTCTGCTTTCTGGCTGGGAAACCACCGAAAGTCATCTTTGATCTTCTGAGTTGATTCAGAAACTCCTTTGAAACAACCCTTCCTCCAGCCAAGTGGCCAACACCACCAGGGTCCAAAGATACCTGGGCCATAAAAAACTCTGCTCAGCTGCTGGGTAGAGGGGGCTCAGCAGCAGGGATCTGGCGGGCATCAACACTAATTTGTGGGTAACCACGGGCCAGTCACAACCTCAGCTGGCGCATCTGGGCAAACACACACCCTCGCCTATTGTTCGGGGCCCACAATAATGAGGGTTTTGGAAGCACTCTGTACTCCACTCTGATCACAGTGACTGTGAGAATTTAATGAAATAACAAAGGCGAGGTCAGCATCAGCCCCAAAGTGACGAAAGGGATACTGAGCAGAGACTCCCAGCCTAAGGAAGGGAAACCTGCATGTCCTCTTTCTGAAGTAACTGGAGAAAACATACCAGTAAACAAGAAAGACTGCAGCTTGGGGCATTCTGAACTTTTTTTTTTTTAAAGATTTTATTGGGGAATTGGGGGAGGGAACAGCATTGGGGAATCAGGAAAGGGGAACAGACGAGTTGCTGTCCTTTTGTTCTTCAGTCTAGTTGTGGAGGACGTTACTTCACTGGCCCATGTTGGTATTATCATTGCGCTCTTCCCGGGTGAGGCAGTCGCTCGTTGGCCATTGGACAGCTGCTCGCAGCAGCTCAGGGCAGCTCACGAAAGCTCACGCCCGCTGCCAGCCATCCCCACTGCAGCCTACCTACGCCATCACCAGCCACTCACGGCAGCCCAGCTCCAGGTCGAGCTGTTGTTCACCATCTTAGCTGTACAGAGCAGTGTCACTTGCCCATGTGGGATCCGAACCTGTGGCCCTGCTGCTCAGAGCTCGCGCTCCTAAGCCAACTCTTAACCAACGAGCCACTCAGCCAGCCCCCATTCTGAAATTTTGAAAGGGCAGCCCCGTAGATGGGGAGGAAGGACCCTCCAGTATAAGGCTGGTGGATAGGGCAGGGTGGGCGCTGGGGCAAGCTGGGAGCAGCCCCACCAGCCCTAATTGACTTGTTTACATGCCAAACTATGGGCCCAATATTCAGAGCACCTGGTTTTTCCAGAGAAACCAGAAATCCAAGTACAATAAAACCTTGGATTGCAAGTAACTTGGTTTGCGAGTGTTTCGCAAGATGAGCAAACATTTCTAATACATTTTAACTTGGTAAATGAGTGATGTCTTGCAGTACGAATAGTTTGTTTCCAGAATGAATGATGCTCACAAACCAAGGTATTACTGTATTTTGTTCTTAAATGAAGTCTCCTGATTTTAAAATGCTGCCTACAAGTTCGAAATTTTCAAAAACCACTGAGAGACACATCAAACATGTCTAGGGGCCAAGTGAGCTGGCTGCCCATTTGTGGCCTGTGGTTCCCAGTTAGGGAGGCCTCTCCGTAGCTGCCCTTAATCCTCTGCAATCTCTTCTCTGCACTGCTGTGTGTGCTACGGCCACCTCTCCTTCCTCCAGCAGTGACACCATCCATTCAAGTGCCTGCCCTTCACTCTGGTACAGACTTTATCATAGTTAACCTTCACAACTGGAAAACAGAGATCAGAGAGGTTTTCTGAACACATAGCAGGTAACTGAAAGATTCAAGGCCAGAACCCAGGTCTGTCTGATTGCAACGGCAGAGCTGATTCTTCTACATAGTTACTGGGACTGACGTCAGGGTTTCTTCATAGTGAGACAGAAATAAAGAGTGGAGGGGAGGAGGTGGCCCCGGACCTTCACTCATCCACTCTGGGGTACTGCAGGGCCAGTGGTCAGCCAGTCACCTGTATGCTGCTTGTCTCTTGGCACCTCTCGTTGGCAGCACAGACACAGTTTACTGTAATTGCTTCCAGGTCAGTCTCTCTAAGTAGACTGTGAGCTCCTTGAGGTTGGGCCTGCATACCTTCTCTATCCCCCAACTCCTAGGGAACTCTTACAGAGTAAATGTTTACAAAACAGTTGTTGAATGCACCTGGGTTATGCGCTCTGGCCCAGATCTTCTCGTGTCACTTACGCTTTCCCCAGAGGCTGTGGGTGTATCTCTTGATTTGAGGCCTGCTCGAGTCCCACATCTGCGAGGGTGACCCTAAGCCCCAGTTCCTCTTCCTCTAAAATCACGAGCGTTTCTGTCTCCATCTTTCTAGTAATTAGCACTCAGAACTTAAAACATTCTTAAAATATGTTTGTTGGCGTCAATGGATATTTGGCAGCTAAGGTTCTATTTTGAATTCATAGAAGCAATGTATGGTCAGGGTCTGTGTTTTTCTCATTCTGCATTCCTCACAGCAGCACCTTAGGTGCAGTTTTGTAAACTGTGCCCTGACAAGAGGAACAACTGCAACCTGAAATCCAGCCCGTGACTGCAGCTCTCTCCCCCATTACAGCCTGGAAGAAGGACCCCCCCCCCGTTTTTACTGGTTCAGAGGGGGTGTCTTTTCATTATTCTTTCTAATATCCTTGTAACTTGCACAAAGGCACCTTATGTGTTTGTGGAAACCCCACCTCTCCACTCCTGGCACAGTGCCTGGTACATAGAAGATGCTCATCATATTGGTCAACTGAGCTCAGTCAACTTAGCAAGCATCTACTGATCACCTATTGTATACAAGGTTTCATCATGGTTGACCTGTCCAGGAAAGTAGAAAGATTAGTTTGCAGGACCTCAGCACCATGTCCCCATAAGGCAGGCTAGAGTTAACTTCCCATTGACTGAGCTGGCACCCCTTCATGTCCTCAAGATTTTATTATAGGTTCATCCTAGACACGCCCTGGAAACTTGCTTTTTCTGGGACTGGGACCAAAACCTTCAGGGCCAAGGCCAACACGTAACTGAAATCTAAGCAGACAAAAGCAGGAAGGAGAAGCACAGGGTAAAATCTACTGTAACTGCTTCTGGGTCAGTCTCTCTAACTAAACTGTGAGGAGGACAGAAATGGATAAAATGAGCTCTTCATGAGGCTGGGGCTCAAGTCCAATGTCCTGCCCTAGCTGCTGTGGTTCTGAATGCTACCAATTCCCCAAGAAGGTCAAAGTGAACATAGAGAGAGGTAGGGAGAAAGAGGCTGCATTTTGTGCCTGGAGGAGAGACGTGGGTGGCTCAGGGACAGAGGGAGTGAGGCCCTGGAGAAGAGAGAGTGGGGGAGTGCTTCGGCCTCCCAGTCGAGGCAGGATGGTGCTAGCACCATGGTGCCCGAGAGGTGCTTATACTGGGCTTGGTTAGCTCCAGCTCCTCCTCAGCTCATGTGCCAGAAAGCCCTCACTAAGCAGCCAGCAAATGTTTTGTATTTTTGCTTCAACCCTTTTTTTTTTTTGGTAAAAGTGACAATGATCTTAGATGCCTGAGCCTCTCAAAGTCTTCCATAGACATTTCTATGGCAGGAGATCTGGGGATGTAACCATAGGCTAACAAGTTTCTACAAAGCTGTGTGTTTTATATTTTAAAGTTAACAAAAATTTTGCATTTTATAGTATATACTGTTTATTACATAAAAAATATTTTTCCCTTAAATATTTTTCAGTAAAATTGATTATTCCAGGAAGAAGTGCCAGGTTTATTTTGTTACTCTGAATGTACACCCTTCCACCTCCGCCCCCTCCCCCGCCCCCCACCACCACCACTGCTGTGTACAACCAGGGGTGAAGGTATCATTTATCATAAGCTTTTCCTTTGGTTGCAGAATGTCCCCACCTTGCATCCTACTCTCTCCAATGCCTAACTGTCCAACTTGGCACCTCAGTTCAAGGCCCTGTTCCAATGTCACCTTTCCCATGAAGTCTTCCTAGATTCCCCTCAGGCTAAAAGCAATCTCTGCCTCCTTAAACTCCCACAGATCTTTCTGTGTCTTACTTACCTTTGATCAGTTCCACCTTGTTGATGTTTTTGTGTCTCTGTCTTATTTTCCTCATGAAAATTCAGTTACTTGAGAAAAGGGTCTAGGTCTGATTTCCCCCATATCCACCATGGAAACTGGCAGTGTAAGTACTCCTTATATGCTGAACAAGTCTTCAGGCTACTACTACTATCACTACTACTGTTAATAATTATAACATATTAATAATAATACATTAAAATAATAATAAAGGTTAATTTCTCATGTGTGCCTGGTTCATGCCAATCTATGCTTTGTGATGCATTTATGCTTGGCTGGATAAGGTCTATGGTCTGGGAAAAGGTGCACGTCTTGCCTTCAGTGTTGCAATGGCTCATTGTGTAGCTAGAAAGGACCCAGGTCCAGGCTGAAAGGATTCACCCAACAATAGAGCAACAGCACAGAAAGCAGGATCATACCTTAATATTGTCTTCTGGCCAAGAGTTCATCATTGTTGCAAGGTGGCCCTTGTCATGAATGGTGATAAACAGCCCACTAGGAGAAACAACACATACACACAGTGAAACCAGGCAGTCAGACTAGGAGCAGAGCAAAGACCATAGGTCCTGTGTATCATTGTCACTTAATGTTACCCGTAGGCCACATTTGGGCTCCCTGCCCAAAGCTCCAACAGTTAAGAGGGCCCTGCTCTGGTCCTCTTCCATTTCGCTTCTCTGCAGGGCAAGGAGATGTGCACACCTGGATGGAGTCTGTGCTCACCACAGCCTGCAGCACCCTTTCCTCCCTCTAGACCAGGCACACAGGACCCCAGGATTCTCTGGCTGAACGGCCCCCAAAGCTGTTTTCAGGGACTGTGTGGGCCTCTTCTCTGGGTCCCTTCTTCTGAGTACAGACCACACTGCAGTGGGTGGACCCCTAGGCCTGGGGCTATGACTGGAACTTGGACATGTGGCTTGGGGTGTCCAGACACATGGACCTGAGGCCTCTTGCAGTGGGAATGGGAAGAGGGGTGGGCTGCCAGTTGTGAGCCAGTTTTCTCTGTACCACCAGAGTCTGAAATTTTCAAAATTCAAACCTGGCCTTCCTGACCATCTGAAGGTATATTTGTAAAGACAGGAGTCTAGAACATATTTTACTTAACAATTTATTAGCTTGATTTAGAACGTCTAATGTTTAGACCATGTATGTGGACCTGAGTCTTCTGCCCTGGGATCAGGGATGAGAGAATATGTGTACTGGGCTGGAGGGGCAGGGCAGGGGGTAGTGGTGCAGAGGATAGCAAGTATCTGTTTCTTTGCAGGCACTTCAAACTTAACATGTCCAAAACGTATTTATGATCTAATCTTCTACCACTGTGACTCAAACACAAGACAAACAAAGACCTAAAATAAATTTGATTCTATTCCCACGCTCCCTTTCTCAGTGAACATTACACCCCCACTCCTCCCACTCCCCTACCCCATCCCCATGCCCCCACCCCCCATACATCTCAGTTAATAATCCCAACCCCCTGGAATCATCCTTGACGTTTTCCTCTCCCCTTTTAAACAACCCATTGCCAAGTCCTTGAATCCTACTTTCTAAATAGCTCCTGGTTCATACACTTCTTTCATCCAGAACACCACTTCCCTGGTCCAAGCTCCTGATATCTCTTCCCAAAAGTGCCACGATAACTGTGACATCCCCTCTTGTCTGTCTCCAATCGATTTTCTATACAGTAGAAAGAGTGACGTTCTTGGAGTCAGTCTTACTATATTAATCCCTAAAAAATCTAAGCTGGCTCCTTGGAACTCGTTTCTAAGGATCATCTCTAGGCAATTTGAGCTTGGAAAAATCACACTGTATTGGTAGTAACGAACTTCAAGGGCTGCCCTGGATGAGGAAAGCAGTCACATGTTTGCATCTTAAAGTTTAAATAGGGGTACTTGCCTTGATGGCAGTGGAAGGGTAAATGGGAAAAGTTGAGCCTATAAGCCTAGAACTTTTAACTAATTAGTTTGTTTTTAGCTGAGCTATCCTGCCACCTGTTGGCAGCTCAGCTTGGGCCGGGAATCAAACTGGCGACCCTGTTGCTCAGAGCTCGCACTCTTGAGTGAGCTCTTAACCAACTGAGCCAATCGGCCGACAAACCTAGAACTTTTTAAAAGAACCAACCTTCTCTACCTTCAAACCAGCTGCTGCTCCCAGGCATGGCCTGAAGAGGTCTTGGTAGGGGTGTATTTTCATCAGTTCCTATTTTTCCACAGCTGCAGCTCTAATATCCATAAGTGATTTCCTTCCAGGTCATCTAAAGCTAGTCACATGGAACAATATGCTGGAGGGTCCCAGTCCCAGGCTCACTGATGACTCACCGAGTGACTTTGGGGAAGTCATTTGTCCACACTAATTAATCCCAATGACGCATTCCCAGCCTCTTGAAGCTTGTAACCCTGCCCTGCTGTGGAAATGTCCCTCCCCAAACACTCATGGTTCTCGACATTCCCCTTATCAGATAGAGGGTTAGTAATACTTAGCAAAAAGCTCACATCTGAAGGAATAAGATTCAGGCACTCTTTCACTCTTTTAGACCTTAGCAAAGCTCCAGTGTGGTTAATTCTAAACAAAGGAAAAGGATGATTACAGAAATTATCTGGTGCATTCAAACAGACCTTCTTTGTTGAAGATAAGGGGAGGGCGGAGGGAGGCTTAAGGTGAATATTTTCACATTTCATTTGAGCTACCAATATTTCAAAACACCCTTTTTTTTCTCTCCCTCTTTTTTGCATGTATAATTTCATGCTCTGCAGAGATCATGCTGCAAAAATAACACTTTTGAAATGTATTTGAAATTTTAATCACTTCTCAAAGCGCTTTTCCATCTATTATCTAAATTGCAACTCTACATATCCCCAAAGGGTTGTCTTGGATGGGGATTTTGAAGTATCTAGTCCAAAGTCCTCATTTTATAAACAAGAACACTGAAGGGCAGAGAGGTGACCTGTCTGAGGTCACACAGCTCATAAGCAGCAGAACCTGCTTGAGCCAGGGTGCTGAGGACAGTGCTCTCGCCACGGACCCAGACTGCCTGTTCTTTGCAGGGATCCAGTTCCCCACGAACAGCGAGAGGTGAGGAGTGAAATGTACCAAACAGAGGTGTGCACTGGGGCCACTAAAAAAGTATTTTTCTTTGACGCATATTGGTAAGGAAATAAAATGTGCAGAGTGAGGGATTACGATGCTAAACACATGGGTTACAGGTTCCAGCAGGATTCTTGTGCCCGTCCACCCATTTCCTGGCAGAACTGCTCCTCAACCAACTCAGAAAGAAGATACTGTCAGGATAAAAACCTCCGAAAAAGGCCCTCTGCAACCTGTTTTCAGGTTTAGACACTTTTCACTTGGGTTACTGTTTTCTGCAGCAGTGCCTGGGGATGGGGTGACTTTTATTTCTGCTCCCATGAGTTTCTGATCATGTGAGAAACGCTGACACCCCGTCCTCTGCATTCCTTCTTAGCCGCTTCAGGAAGAATTCTAGGTGTTCCCTGAGACCTCCCACCCACGGGAATTTCTGAGGCTGAGAGAGGGAGAGTCAAGTAAATTCCAATAACACAGAGCACTGAAAGTGATGAGGCTGCAAAAGAACTCAAGTGAATTTTTAGAGCAACGGCAGATGAAACGTAGCACAGGCTTGGGGTTAAATGTCTTAACTTCGCAACCACAACCCCCTGGCTCAAAGCCCGCCTCTGCTATTCACTAGCTACACGGCTACAGACAAGTTTAACATCCTCTCCTCAAGCTTCAGTGCCTCACTTGTAACATGGAGAACACGACACCAGCTACTTCCTACCTTTGTTATAAGGATGAAGTAAGATAACGCATATTTAAAGAGTTTATTCCCGTGCCTGCTGGCCCTCAGCAAATGGTGGCTTTCAGTGTTGCTGAGTTGGCGTAGCGGTTAAGAGTGCAGGCTCGGGCGTCACACCACCTGGATTCAAATGCTGGCAAAATGCCCAGTGAGGTACCTGGCTCAGAGTACGTGCTCAGTAAATGTTAGTAGCTAATTACTAATTCATATTTCAACAAGAATTATCCTAAGTCAATGTGCATGTTTGTCAGGAGCCATTGTTGACAGTTATATGTGCTTGTGGTGAAACAGGAAGGCAGTCATAAAGTTTGGTAGAAAATCTTTCATTGTGTGGGTCACTGAGTGGGGGCAACATGGAAAGGCCTTTGGTGATGCATAGTTGGGACTAAAATGTTTCCATGTTCCCTGCAAGAGCTAATATTCAATGAGAGTGAGATCAAGCGCAGCCTGAAAAGGAAAGCAAGTCACAAAAGGGCAATATTTATTTATTCATTAAGTCATTCTTTCATTCATTCATCCATCCATCCATCCATCCATCCATCCATCCATCCCTCCACCCACCCATCCAATAGGCTTTTTGGAGTACTTCTGTTCCAGAGACACTTTATTACTTTATCTCACTATCAAGTGGGCATCATCCTTATTCTACAGATGTGACTAAGAGATAGAGATGTAAAGGTAGAGGTGAGAATCCAACACAGGTCTCTTGGATCCCAGAACTGTGGCTCTTTCAGGTGTGTAATTTGGGGCCAGACACGTCACCTCTCTGTGCCTTAGTTGTCTTATCAGTAAAATGGGAGCAATGGCTCCTTCTCTATGATGGAGCAACTGGTGAGGAGCAAACAAGGCGCGCTCGCGAAAACTCTGCACGTTGTAAAGGCCGGTAGACATGTGAATCTCAGTATCTGTCTGACCTTGTCTAGAGTGGTCCGTCTGAGAGGAGGTGCTCAGGTGAGGCTCTCCACGAGCACGCTCCTCTCTCTCCTTTCCTGTGGCAGCCCTTTACGGATGGATTGGGGAGTAATTCAGGTGCCAGGCAGCTGTCTGTATTCCACAGCGGGGTCTGTTTCAATCTTCTCTCAGCAGGAATGAAGCCCTGGGAGGCACGGCCTTTGACAGCTGGTGCGGTGCTATCCTGCTCTGGGGTACAAAGGGAGGCAGGCAGGAAGGTGGGAGGCTCCAGGAAGCCCTGGGCCTGGCTCTACTGAGACGTAGAAACACTTCCCGCTTTTGAGTGAATTATAGGTTGCCCCGGGGGTCCCAAGGCACTGAACATCCTGCTGTGAGTAACGTAACCACAGCATTTGTCAAGGCTAATGACTCCTCCGAAGAACTAGAACAGACCGTCCTGAGCTGTGAAGATGGGCACTCATGGGATCCTCTTGCTGTGAATAGCTACTAACTGGAACAGGAAAAAAGCAAAAATAATTTTAGCTACTGATCACTTCCCCTAAGTTGTTCCTGTTTACTTCAGGGACACAGTTTTAGAACTTGAGGGAACGAAAAAATATATAGTGAATATGGTAAGCTGCCAAGCTATGGAATACAGGGCTTAAAGGAATACATACCCCTGCTTTATATAACATACAGCATATTCCTGAAAAGTTGCAAATAAATAAAGTATCTGTACCTAAAATGATATGGTATGTATACCTGGGAGGTTGCTGTTTAAAGGGAACCTGCAGAGAATTTTCTTCTTTTTTTTTTTTTGGAACATACTTTTAAATTACTGTCCCCTGACTTCTGGCTTTCACAAGTTTGGACTTTCTTACTTCAGTTTGTAGACAGAACACAGGTCTTTCTTAGCTGATGTGGTCAGCTAGGTCATCAGGTTCCACTGACCACCGCAGAGCAGGGGTGGCGGAGATGTGGGGTGGCCCCCTTTCACGTGGAGCTTTGGGGTAAGGGCCCAAGAAAGGGAGGGACAGATTCATGTCCCACAAAAACTGCACCCAGCGCCTCTTCTATTCTTTCACGTACTTAACTCACTTGGCCAGAAAGTCATATTTGTTTATGGGCTGTTCATCCTGGAACAGGGTTGACGTGGCACTTTGGAGTGGAAGTGTTCAAGTGTGTGATTCACCATCTTGTCTTTTTTCTTTGCCACAGCAACCTGCACAATTCCAGACGACCTGGCTTCACAGAACACAGCCCCCAGCTGACCCAAAAGGCACATGATGCAGAAGCACTGAATAAGCTTTGTTTTAAGCCTTGAAGCTTCATAGCTGTTTGTTCCTCAGAGTAATGCAGTCGTGGTACACTCTGGTCAACACAATCTTTTTGAGATGCCCAACGAAATACTGGAGCTCTGGTTAAAGCAGAGGGGAGGGCCCTCCTTTGGGGGGGTTCTTCCCACTACTCTTCTTCTCAGCAGTCATTGTTCCTACAACAGATGCCCGACAGCAGAGGAAAAGAGTCCTTGGTTGGAAATGGTGCTGTGGCATTGAGAGTTAGTAATTGTTATTTGGGACATTGTGTCTTTAATGCAAATCTCCTCCCGCTAGATTGTATGTTCTATGAGGGGAGGACAACACCTGCCTTGTTCACTGCCGTAACCCCAGGGCCTAGCATAGTGCCAAACGCATTGCAGGTATGTGTAGGTTATGCTGAGTGGCCCAGGACATGGCTACTGAAATGAGACAGATCTGGGCCTCTATTTTCTCAGTTACAAACTGGATATACATTAAAACCTACCTCACAGTGCTTCTAGGAGAGGATGAAATAAAATAATATGTATCAGGTACGTGGCATAGTGCTTGGCGTGTGATAAAGGCTCCCTAAGTGGTACCTGAAAAGTGGTCATTTATGCTATGGAATGATAACATACCCAAATATTTTCTGGGTGAGAGAAAATTCTAGGCCAACAGTTATGGGTTGAATTGTATTCCCCACACCCACACACACACACACACTCCCCACCCCAAAGATATATTGAAATCCTAATGCCAGGTGCTCGTGACCTTAATTGGACATAGAGTCTTTTCAGATGTAATCAAGTTAAGATGAGCTCATTGGGGAGGGCCCTCATCTAATATGACTGGTGTCCTACAAGACGAGGTGAAGACAGAGATGCAAAGGGAGAAGGCTGCCGTGTGATGATGGAGGCAGAGATTGGAGTGATGCATCTATAAGCCAAGGAATGTCAAGGATTGCCAGCAAGCAACACAGCTAGATGAGGAGAGGGAGGATTCTCCCCTACAGATTTCAGAGCAAAGCATGGCCCTATCCATGCCTTGATTTCAGACTTCTAGCCTTCAGAACTAAGTCAATGCATTTCAGAACTGAGTCAATGCATTTCTGTTGTTTCAAGCCATCCAGCTCGTGGTGTTGTGTTACGGCAGCCCGAGGAAGCCAGTATGCCGGCAATTTAAGTGTTGTGCAGTAGCCATGAGCAGTGGTCATCACAATCCCTTCTCTGTACATTTCTAAACACTCGGTCTGTTGGAATTTCATAAGGGTGAGTGCAGGTGAAGTTTCCCCCATCCAACAAAGGCCTGTAAATTACATCATTATCTCCAGTTTCCATCAGGAGCCAGAAAAATCCTCTTGAATTTTAGAATTCAGTTACACGAGAGAAAAAGAGAAACAGAGATAATGTTCACTTAGGAGCTATTTCTTGAGAAAGAGACTCTTAACCCTTATCTCGGCCTAGAGAGGAGTGACCCTTAGACGTTTTCCAAAGTAGAACTACGGAAGAAAAAAAAAAAAAACCTAACAAAACTCACTGAAATAGACAACATTCATTTAGGCTTTTGGCACCAAGTCCAACAGAAAAAGAGGACTTAATTAAAACAGGGTCAGTGACATTAGGCAAGCCGCTGTGGCCCCGGCTCAGGAGGAGGGACATACACTTTCAACTCTGAAACAAAGGCCCACTGTTGCCACGAAACCGCCACCATTCCACACATTTTTGGCAGAAAGGGAACCTGTCCTCTGAAAGCCCGCAAGAGGCTATTTTTTAAGCCCCGCAGCAATCCCCCACCCTTCCCCCCACTCAATGGCATAGCAGGAGAAAGCAGGCCTGAGAAGTCCAAGGGCCTTGCAGCCCAGCACCTGGTAAGGCAGAGCCAGAGGCTGAAGTGAGGCAACTGTCCAGGCCTGGGAGGAATTAAAAATCACCATCTGCCTGGGTCCTGTGGCAAGTCCTCAGGGGAGTGTGACCACAGTGGAGAACATGTTAGTGGCAGGTGGCTCACTCCTTCTTTGGCATTGTTTTCTGTCGTGAGGAACCTTTTGATTATTTTAACCCACTGCACAACCACAGTGAATTTCCTGTACCTTCACAGCCCATCCTGTTTGCATTCTGTCTCCCTCTGAGGTGGGATGTTACAAAGGGAGTGGGTACGTGCCCCCTCCCCGCCCTGTGGAGGCCCTTTTCCTTCTGACCCTCCCAGATAACAAGGGATGCGACGTTTTCCTGTCTTTGGAGTGAGGCGTAAGTGAGGTGTGGACAGCGACGTCTGTCCATGTGGCTCTGTCAGTGGACCTCGGAGTGGGCTGACCTTCCTGGATTTTTCGTGTTTGAGGTAAACAGCTGCCCTCCCCCCGCACAGGCTTCATGCATGTTGCTTTGGGCCGGGCACTGTGCTGGGCACACAGGAAACAAGGATGAACAAGACTTTACCTCTGACCCAGTGGGGTTTTCCGATCTAGGCAGACCGGGGGAAAAAATAGAGTACAATTGGGTAAAACAGAGACGTTGTTGGAGGGCGGGAAGAACCACAGAATAAGCAGGCCCAGGATGGCTCAATGGCAGAGAGGGAACGTACAAGCCGGGTCTGGAACCCCTATTCTAGGGCCTTTTGGCCCTCCCCTTCCACTTTCCTTCCCTCTTGCTGCTGTGGGATGATTCTCCCCAAATAGACTTGAAGCATCAGAGGGCAGGGACCATATTCTCCACTTTCATTGACGGATTTCCATGGGTCCCCTATAAACAACGTGCCCATGTCAGAAAGGAATTTCTGAACAGATGGTCTATTCCTTTCTCTCCTTCTCTTAATGTGGGAATGCAGCAGGGAGGACAAGGGCAGTAGAAATGTTACCACTATTGTATCGAGCTGTGTGATTTGGGAAAGTTACCAGACCTCTCTGAGCCTGTTTCCCCATCTGAAAAATATGGATGGGAGATCAGAGAACCTCTAAAAATCTATGATTTTATGACATAATCTAGCAAGACCTAAAGGTATCTGTGGAATGGTTGCAACAGCATGAATTTGGAGCTAGACAGATCTGGGTTCAAATCCCAGAGCATACTCTTATTTGCAAATTATTTAACCTCACTGAGCCTCAGTTGCTTATTGCTAAAATGGAG
This sequence comes from Hipposideros armiger, assembly GCF_001890085.2. Taxonomy (NCBI): domain Eukaryota; kingdom Metazoa; phylum Chordata; class Mammalia; order Chiroptera; family Hipposideridae; genus Hipposideros; species Hipposideros armiger. The sequence continues at coordinate 1,424,639 of NW_017731429.1, read as the reverse complement.
CTCTAATTAACAATTAATTTAATAATTAAATCCATCTCACGAAGTTGGTGTGAGCATTTAATAAAATAATGCAATGTCACTCACAAATAGGCCTCTTGATAAATCTTAAGTTGAAACCTAAGAAATCTTTGCCAAAGGAATGAATGGCAGTTCCCCTCCAAGAGACACAGAACGTCATGGTTCGCTGGTGGGGTGAACATATATTCTGGTTCACCTGCATCTTGGTACAATCATTATTTGTTTTCCTTTTCACACTCAAAAACTCACTGATCTGTAGGCCCAGTCTATCACAGTCAACACTTCAAACGTTGTTTGGATGCCCACTGTGGAAAGTCAAGCTCATCTTTTTGGGGACATCATTTGGAATCCTTCCTTTGTGTAGTCATTAATTTTGGTCCTACTAACAACACAAAGCATCTGTGAAGTGGCTTATATCACCCAGTCTTTTGCTCTCTATGACTTTTTGAAACAGTCTACAACATGCTTTGTGCCAAACTCTGCAGAATGGGCTGAACTCAGACAAAGGATGGGGACTTACAGGTATTAGGCCACGCCCCTCAAGCCTGGTCCTGGCTCCCTGAAGGCCTGATCTTTGGCCTCAGGTAAGTGATACCATTGTTCTCTCAGTTGCCATATATGAAGCTCTTGCTATAGTCTGAATATGTCCTAAACTCATATGGTGAAATCGTAATGCCCAATGTGATGATAGTAGGAAGTGGGGCCTTTGGGAGATGATTAGGGCGTGAGGGTGGAGCCTTCATGAATGGAATTAGTGCCCTTATAAACAAAAAAAAGGTGCTAGAGAGACCCCGAGCCCCTTCTGCCATGTGAAGATGCAACAAGAAATCCAGAAGAGAGCTCTCACCCAACCATGCCAGTGCCCTGACTTCAGACTTGCAGCCTCCAGAACTGTGAGAAATACATTTCTGTTGTTTATAAGCCACCCAGTCTATGGTATGTTGTTATAGCAACCCAAACAAACTAAGACAGCTTCCACTGAGAACATTTTACAAATTGCCATGAGTCTGGGAGGCAGGTATCATTCCCATGTACACCTGAGAGCTCTGAGGCTCAATGAGATAACACCAGTGAGCTCAGGCATCAGGTAAGAAGCCACTGTGCCTTCCTTTCTCTCTTGTGGAAGTTTCAGGAGATATTTGTAAAACACCATGCCCATTAGAAGATAGGCTTCGATTAACATAGAGAAAAACTGGAATGGGTTTCTAATTGTCTTTAGTATTTTCTTCTTACTGGAATTTGCAAATATCATATATCGCTCTCGTGTCTTTGATTATGAGATGCTTTTTGGCAGGAGAAAATTCTTCTAGTTGAATTCCAAGGGTTGGGGGAATTTCTTCATGTGTTCTCTTTGAATAAGAAGGATCCTGATAAGATGTACAAATAGCTGAAGAAGAAAGTGCAGTTTTCATTTAAAAAAGCACACATATGCGGAAAAGCTGATGTAGAGTGCCCTGTATCTCCATCACATCATTAGCTGACTGAACAATTTATTGTCACGAGAGAAAAAAAAGGCCCCATAGATAGAAATTTCAGCTGAAATGGACACCCTTGTCCAAACAGCAAATCACTTCAGAATCTGAAAATTCTAATTTTGCAACTCCCAGATGCTTTCAATTAGAGCAGGGTTTCAGCTGTGGTTTCAGCTGTTACTTGAAAATATTACAATGTGCCAAGAAAACTTAGAGAGGGTTGGTACAAAGGAGTTTCTTTTTCTACTGAAATATTTACTCCTCCAAAAATAATAATCCCAGAGGCTTTCGGACCCCTTTTCCCTGAGAAGTCACACTTAACACTCTTCACTTTCTTTTATGGCTGTGAACATGGCACAGACCTACACATGCCTCCACTTTATAAAATAAATAAACACCTTCCTGCTGTCTAGAAGGCCTCTAAGTTAATCTGGATCTCTGGGCAATACGTGTTTTGGAACGTGGCTCTGTTCTAACATGAACTTCTGAAATATCCAAAGCAAATAATCATCAAGTCTGGCTGTCTAAAATTGCTATACCCCTGACTCAGAGCCCTTCCAACAAGTTGCTTGTTTACAGGTATGTGCAAGATAGAGCAAAACATCCTGTTTACTTTTCTGAAGCAGGCTTGAGAAGTCGTCACACATATTTTTTTCCACTGAATCATAAATCTCAGCACTTCAGTTGGAGAAATAGGCTAGGAGCTCAGAATGCTTATCAAGAATCCCTGAAACAATAGGCCCCTAAGCCAAGGCCAAGCTGCAATTGTAAAAGCTTGAATCCATTTTATTCTAACATTTATGAGACAATTCTACGGGCAGGCATCTGAGTCCTATCTTGAAGCAATTTGTAAGCGGAAGACTCTGCCCACTTTAATTTATCATATAAACATTTCTGGAGCTTATCATTGTATATTAGTCATGAAAGCTGGAATTTAATAAAGGGGAACAGAATGCAGTTTTCCAAGAGGACAAAAGTTCACTGGGAAAATGTATGTGTAAACCTTAGAGGCTCTGATCACTGGAAGAAAATGTAAGAAACACCTAAGCATCTAGAACGAAAAGGGCCACTGATTAAGTATAATTAAGCAAGGAGGCAGGGCATGCTTTACTTAATTCATCATTTTGACTGAGTTTAGCCTCCAAACTAGAAATCTCTTTAAAGGAAGAAGTCTCAGAAAACTCAAGATCGAGAATGTTCAAGGCCATGAAAGTAATATTTGCTCTGAAGTGATTGGGAAAAGATGTGTGCTTCTCTGGTCACAAATAAGGCGCAATGGACCATTTCAAATCAAAACACCAGTGTTATTGTGCAGCTCAAGAGCAGAGGCTCAGACAGCCTTAGACTCAACTCTCAGGCCTCTGGTTAGTAGCTGAGTGACCTTGGCAAGTGATAGATTTGAACCTCAGCTTCCTCATCTATAAAACAGGGATAACAAACCGTTTCTAAAAAGTTGTATGTGATGAGGTAATATATGGAAAGCTGTTAATACAATGCCTGGCACATTTAGTAAGTGTTCAGTAAATTTAAAGTATTTTTATTATTATTCCATGTAAACTATCCAAAAGAATACTTCACATCCCAGGCCTACTCTTAGTAGAGTGTAATGAGTAAGGCTAAAGAAAGTTGACTTCATCTGAATTAGGTAGGTATGAGCTATAATGCTTGCAATATTAGTGCTTTTTCTCTATTAGAATACCTTGCGTCTATAGCGCTAACCCCCAAACTATGAAATGGCAGAAATATCAAATAAGGATCTCACTCTTACTCTGTTTAGGGGACTGTGATAATATGGGCGCTACTATGAAAAATATGCTGAGAAACATGATAAGGTGCAGCCTTTCTTTTCTGCTGTCTTATGTACGCTAAAGCACTCATTCATGAATTATTTCAGTAATTATTTACTAGGCCACTCTATGTAATGGGCCCTGTTCTAGAACTTGGGATAATTATTTCAGTGAACAGACAAAAATCAATGCCCTTATGGGACTTATATTCATTCACTCATTCATTCATTCATTCATTCATTCATTCATCCTGGTATATGGCAAGTGCCATACAAGTAGTTAAAGAAGGAGAAAGGATAAATACACAAAGATGAATAAGACACCTATCTGATAAGCTCTCTGTTCGATCGAGCGGAGAGTGATGGAGCAGGTCTGTAAGTAACCACTGGAATATGACACAGTGAATTCTATGAGAGAATATTGGCAGAGGCCACTGTGGACAGACACAGAAAAGGGAGCAAAATATTCTGCAAGCAAGAGAGGGAGGACAGAGACTAAGGAGATGGCAAGAGATGAAGGCATTGGAATGGATTTTAAAGGGGAAGCGGGAGTTTGTCATTTGGGTGGCTGGGGAGGGCAGCCGGCAAAGCAAACAACTGCTGATTTTTATCAATTAGTAGAGCATTTGGTAGAACGTAAGATTAAAAGGGACTACAATGTGTGAACTCAAGTAACATGATTTTGGAAACGCAACTGTTATCAATTATTGACTAATGAACTGCGGCTTTTTTTGTGTTTGATTTTAACTAGGACTAAGTAAAAAAACGGCCTTTATTTCCCCCAAGTTTTTCCATTAAGTTGAGAACAGTTGAGTCAGCTCCAGCTTGAATTTGATTTCTCATGCTTCGTGCTTACCCAGAGGAGAGTTTAGGAAAATATGGGCCAAGTGCAACCAGCGTAGTTCATAAGCTTCTTGAAGGAGAATCCGCTGTGGGTAGTTTTAAAGTGGAGAATCTTGGGCCCACTTCTGACCCAATGAATCAGACTCTTGGGCAAGGAAACTAGAGTCTGTACTTTTTAATAAGTAAATGCTTAGGAAAGTTTAAAACCTCTGACCTAGATAGTGGCCGACTCTCAAACACTGCCCTCCCAGTTTAATAATCAAAATCATTTAATTACCTACTTATCTTAATTATTCTAGCCAGCACCTTATCTGATTTTGTTCTACCATTACTTGAACTTAAATGTCCTGCATCATCTTTGTCTAGAAAGAGAGAGATTTCTGCGCTCCTCAGTACTGGTTACCCCCACTCCCACCCCCATATGCTTCAAAGAGGTTCAACATTCCAGCTTCATCTATTCTTCCAATCAGTAAAAAAGTTACCATGACAACTTCACATCTATGTCTCTCCACTTGGCTGCACATGAGAAGCACCAGAGGGCTCACACAGGGTCCCTCCTGCACAGACAGGCAATGGCAACCTACTGAGCCTCATTGGTGAGGAGGACTCAACATTGTTATTAATCCTCCGAAACCAAGGACTCTGGGAAGGCAGGTCATGATCTCATTCCACTCTAGCTATTGATTTCTTCCCAATCGATACATCTGAAATGGGGGATAAAGTTATTTTGCAAATAATGGATAAAGTATGTTCTTTAATTATCACAGTAACATAGAAACTCTTGGCAAAGACTTTTCTCTCTCCAGCCTGGCTCTTAAATTCAATAAGATTCCAGACACACTTATTAAATGCCTATGTCCCAGGTCCTGTCAAATCTTCCTGCTGAAGATTCTTAAAGGACTCAAACCACTTTTTACATTACCATTAGTTTTTTTTTTAAAGACATAATGCATCTTAAACATAGTTATAGAGTTAAAGCTCCTAGTCTTTAAATAACTAGCCAGTAAAAATAGAACCACACTCCTCAAAGATTCTATTAGAAGTCATCAGGGAAATAAGACTCTAAGTTTTTTCTATCTATTCATTGATCCGATTCTTTTATTTATTTATTTAAATGTTTCTATTAGTTTCAGGTGATCCTATTCTTCCATCTCTTCATTCCATCTGACAAGAACCATACGCCAGGCTCTGCTCTGGGTGATAGGTATCCAATGACAAGCTAAACAAATATGGTTCCTGCCCATTGAAAGCTTACAGTCCAGCAGTGAAAAAAGTTCTGGATGACAAACAGAAAGCACCAAATTCTAAGTCCAGTTCTATCTCTTACTATTGGCACAGCCTTGGGGGGGGGGTCACTTAACCTCTGAAATCCTCCATTTCCTCATGTGAAAGGGGCTGCCTTCTCTATTTCACAGAGTGGTTGGCAGGACTGTATTTGAATTCACTCTAAAACTTTAAAGTGCAATATAAATATAAAAACTAATTATGCATTGAGCTCTATTAAAAGGGCAGGGGAACACCTATGTCTCTGCACCGTGGGAGTAAAGAGGCAGGAGACCGGAGTTCTAGTCTCGCCATTTCCACTGACTTGTACCCCTAATGGGGAGGGTGTCAGGTTCCCTCTTTGCCTCAGTTTGAGCCAGTTGATTTATAGCTCCATGATCCTGTCATTGTATGCTGCAAAGGGAGGCAGCAAAACTACAGAAATGCAAAGCTTGAGGATCTCTTGAGAGCTAATTAATTCCATCTCTTCATAGGCAGGGCCCCATCTAAGGGGCCTGTGACTTTGTTTTCAAAGTCTTGTTAGGAGTCAGATCTCACTATGCCTTGGAACTCCGCGCGGGGAGTTTTCTGGAAGTTTTGGCTAGGCAGGGTGATTTTAAAATTGGAGGACATTAAATATCTGGACAAAAAATCAAGGGCGTATCATGGGAGCAGGAGCCATGAAGTGGTTGGCACGTCCTTGCTACATACCCAAAAGGCTCTGCCTGTGCAGAGGTGAAGGGCCTGCCAAGGTGCAAGCCCTGGCTAGCTCCTCCTGACACTCTCTAACCAGGCACCTTGATGTGGTGCTGCAACTCACAGCCCCACTTCGCCCCACCTCTCTGCAAGATGCTGTAGCTGAGGCTGATACACACAGGATGTCTGCTCTACCTGTTGCTAATTTCATTGTCTAAGGAAGCTGTTTACTTTGTTGTGGTTGTTTTGGAGGGGAATATTTGTGAATACATGACTCAGAAATGATGCGGAGTTTCAGCAGGGCAGGATTAGAGGGAGTTCCAATGTGGAAGGAGGGCGAGGCCTTGGAGTAGGGCTGACTCGGGTTCGCATCCTACCCCTTCCTAGCCATGTGGCTCTAGGTAAGTCTCCCATCACCTCTGAACCACTCCTCTGACACGGGGAAAATAAAACATTCTGATTTCATGGCTGTTGTAAGACTTAAAGATAATAAAGGAAACATGCTGATCACGGTATTGGCCACTTAATGACAGGAAGTGGCGGTAATCATTGTTCTAATCTAGCTCACTGACCACTTCTGGAGTCCAAGCTCAACTTTCCGCGACTGTCATTCCACCACGACACAGTTCAAATCTGACAGTTCTTCCTCATTTTCACCTTTACACCTAACTAGTGTCCATCTACTGCAGACTCCTCGTTCTCAGCACCCTGCGGTTGCACCCTTCATCTGCACATCCAGGCTCTTCTCTCCTTGTGCTTCAGTTAATACAACGATTCCCTGTGAGCTCTTCTCTTCAGTCCCCTGTGAATTATCCTCATTGGAAAATGCTTTCGTGACAGAGCCCCTCTCAAAAGTGAACCATGATCCCTGACTAATGCAATCGAAACCCCTCACTTGGCCTCATCTTAGCCTGACCTTCCCCACCTCATCAGGGGGATGATCTCCTCGCACACCCTGCACATCCTCGGGTGGATGTGGTGGTGAGTCTTCCATCCCGGAGATGCTCAATCACCAGAGAGAAGAGGCTCAGAAAGGATACAACAGGCAGCAGTGACGTGTGCACTCTGGAACCTGGGTTTGAATTGTGGCTCTACCATGTGCTAGATGTGTAACTCTTTTTCAGGTTTCTTTAACTCTCAGTGCCTCAGTTTCCTTTTCGTGGACATGTGCCGAGTAATATTACATACCACAAAGAGATGTTGAGGGGCCTAAAAGAGTAAAGCTCCTAAAGAGTGCCTGGTGCATTGGAAGCTCCTGAATAAATAAATGTGAGTGACTGTTTATGACAGAGGTGATTCAAGCATCCCATCAGGAAAGGGAATTGTTTTCAGCTGCTGTAACCAAAAACTTTGACTCAACTGGCCAGAAAGAAATTTATTTGATAAGACAAGAAGTCTAAGGGAAGGCGGCTCCAGGGTGTGTTTATTTAGTGGCTCAACAATGTCACCAAGGATGCAGGCTCCCCACATTACCATCTTTGGTGTTATTATAGGTTTGTTCCTAGGGCTGTTTTCCTCATGACCATTACAGTTCCAGGCATCCCAGACATACATGAAACTGTCCAAGGCAGATGGAGCTTTCTTGTGATGAGGAAAACCTTCCCTGAAGTCCTCTGGCAGATTACCTCACATCTCTTTGGCCAGAATTGTCACTGGTTGGCTGGGATTAATTAGGACCTACTGCTTGGTGCTGGAAAGGGCCAAGTCTTCCTCAAAGCACATGGTCACTTACGGGAAGAAAGATAACTGAAAAAAAAATCAAAAAACAAAAACTAAAAATCCCAAAATGGGTTTTTGTTAAGAAGGAGGAAGAGGCAACAAGTAGTGTCTTCTACACTCCCAGTCCTGAGAGTCTCTGGTTCTTGTCTTGTTCCAGCTGCAAGTCTTGCTTATTGCAGCTCCTCTTGCTTGGACCTCATCCAGTCAATCCTTCTATGCCAGGGGCTGTGCTGAGCCATCTTCCCCATGTGTTTCAAAATCCTTCTCTCAAGATTGAGATCAAGAGCCCACAATTCAGTGAAGATATTTCTTACCACAATGAATTACCTCAATACTTTCAAAGTAAATGAGACATCGCTCACCACACTTTACCAACTGGCTTATATCACCTTAGAACCGCTTTTCTGAGTTGGGCTGTAAACTCCTCAAGAACAGGGAGCACGAGTAAACTATCGATTCCACTTGTACCTTTTATGTGCTTTTGGTGGCCAGCCACAAAGATGGTGCTTAATTAATGCTCATGCAACCTAGTCAGAAGACAGTCTTTAAGTGCTCTGTCTGGTAGGTGCCTGAAGGTGCTATGCTTGGCATTATGGGAGATGTAGGCAGAACAAGACATAGTTAATTCCCTGCCCCTCCAATCTGAAGCTTGTGATCCAAGAAGGGAGTTCATATGATAAACTGTATGAAGTGGGAGGAGTCCATCTTCCACCACCCACATTACTTTTTGTCCTTTTAGCTTTTCCATTGGCTCCGCTCCAGGAACCTTCTGGACAACGCTGACACCACACTGGGGCAGTTGCCTGAACCTTGTTTCCATCTCCAGCTACTTAAGATCTTCTTGATCCATTCCTTCTTAGCCTTCCCCTTCAAACAAAGCCTATTTCCTTCCTAAATCCCAATCCCTATGGTATTGGGAAATGCTGGTGGTTTAAGATTAGCCTTGACGAAATCAGTTCATACATAAAATTTTCGATGCTCCTCATATGGGAAATTTGAGGAGATTCCTATATGTGCAATGGACTAACACAAGGACATGAATGTCATAAAGGAATTTAGGAGTTGGCCAGCTGATGGGGGGGTGGATTCTTTTCTGGCAAGGCAGTTTTCACTTTTCTTCAAAGAATTCTACAACAATGATCCTTGACTCTTCCTCTCATCAATTTTTCAAAAATTTGTGTTGTTTGCAGCATCTCTTAAGAAGCCACTCTTTTGGACTAAACTTAGTGTGAACTAACACAAGCTTTGGTGCATTTTACAGGTTATGAAAGATCAAGGTTATTTGAGGAAAGGTCTGCTCAACTCCTGCCCGTATGTATGTATTTCCTTGTCAGTAAGGAAATTCCCCTACACCTATTCCTTTGATCATCATGGCTAGGATTGTCAGGGACAGAGGAGGAAAAGGACAGAGTCAGATAAAAAAAGAAACAAAAATCAGGTTGCTTAAATTGCCAGGGAAATCTGCCTTCGGCTGAAGGAAGTCAAACCCAGAGCATCCTGTTCTGGTTAATAAAGCTCATCTGCTTCCAGCTTGAGCAGGAAAATGCAATCTTTGCATGTGTGTGGGGCTGCGCCACCATTCCCACCTTCATTCTCAGCCTCCAATCTCGTGGATGGCTCAGGGGCATCCTCTGTTCTCCCCACACAGCAAGCTGCTCCTTCTGGTTGCTGAAGTCCCGGGCAGCTCACATAGTGAAGTACAGACTCACTCAGCTGCTTTTTTTTTTTTTTAATCTCAAAATTTCCTCTAAAAAAGAATAAACCTATCCCCTGAGTGATGAAACCCATGTAATTCAGACATTAAAATAAATGACCTGTCTCTCCTCCATCTTTCTGTTCCAAAGTATTTCAGTGATGTGGGGTCCAGATACAATTTAACTTACTCCACGTGACATGGTGACATTCACGTCAAATAGTCGGACAACCTCACACTTGGAAGGACGCCCCGTGCTACCTTCCTTATATCTATTCCAGTATTAATTCTTAAGCCATGGCACCAAACAATCCCTGACAGGCTGTGGATCGCCCAGCTGGTCTGCCTGGGAAGGTGCCCATATGTGAGTCAGAGCTCGCAGCAAAAGTGACATGTGTGCAGATAAGCCTACAAGCTTTCTCTTGGCAGAAAGTGAAAAAAGTATGTGTTTTCATGTACATCTGCATTTGCCTTCCTGAACTGTCAGAAACCTTGGAGGCAAATTTATAGCACAGTGTTGTAATCCGCTCAAAAATTACAGGCAGTAAGGGTTGGAGGGAGCCTCCGAGATCACCTAGTAAAATCTTCTCATTTTATAGATGAGAAAATTGAGGCCCAGGGCGGAGGAGGGGTTGGCTGAAGGTCACATGGCTAAAGCCGGGACTAGAACCTCTATCTCATGACTCCCAGCTCTTTCTATTAATACTAATGCACAGTGGGACCTTGTGGCACCTCCTCTTTCACTTTGCTTCAGACGGTCTCTATTCCTTTTTCTTTTTTTTTTTAATTAAAATTCATTGGGGTGACAATGGTTAGCAAAATTACATAGGTTTCAAGTGTACAATTCTGTAATACATCATCTATATATCA
>NW_017731429.1:1404895-1409097 GCF_001890085.2 Hipposideros armiger | reverse complement strand
GCAGACTAAAATAATGTTCCATTACATATAATAAACCCAGGCAGCTCTTGTATCATTAGTCCTAGAATTATGTATTGATAATTACCAGGCACTTCGTGCTCAGGCCTTTTAGAAAATCATCCTATTTTCTCCTTTTTATTTTTAAAAACACATATTCTGAAATCATCATGAACAAAACCAACTGATCTCTTTGGAAAATGGACCCCAAATTCTTTGGCTCTGAAAGAAAACGTAGTGCCATTTTTTTTTTAATTTTTTTTTTGCCTAAAATGATGACATTTTATGTGGAATTTGAGTCAAGCCCAAAGGAAGGAATACTGGTTATCTGAGTCTGCAAAAGAATTAGGTCTTTGCTATCCAACACTCCATTATTCATTGGCCTGAATTCACAAGAGAGCTGTCGATACTTTGGAGATGACCAGAAAAGCAGTGGTGGCGGGGAGGTGTTGGGTAGATAATGAGACAAAAACAATGTGAAGTGCATCTCAGGCCAACTCTGCACAACATGCTGAGCATTTATTATTTGAAGGTGGAGAAGCTCTGCTATCCCCTTGTTAGATACTCTCTCAGCTCACATATCTGCTTATGAGGTTGTTTTCCTGAGCGAGAGCTTAAAATCAAACGTGTCATTGTTGGGCTGCTGGCCCGATCAAGACTTAGCATCTGGAGTCCCAATAAGCAAGGCCAGCAGAAGGAATTGATTCCCCTCTATGAAACACCCCTCTCCCCAAGTCCTGGGCCCCCAGATGGCTCACCGGGGCCTGCGGAAGGTCAGGCCATACTGCTGACAGGCCAGCCCCACGGTGGGTGTGTACACGATGGGCATGAATTTCTCCACATCTGATGTCAGCACTCGGTAGAAGAGCTTCTCATTCCGATCTTGGAGTGTCATGAGAATGATGTACCTTGGAAAGGGAGACAGAAACCAAGGCGTTCACACAAGCAGCATATGTGGCAGCAGGGGAGGCCGTTGGCGCAAAGACCCAGGGCTCCCACTCAGCTACTTACAGTGGCACATTCATGGGCCAATCACCCATCTCCCCAAGCATGGGTCTCATTTATGAAGTGCGGAGAATATTACCTGCCTATGGTGCTTGTTATTATACATGGTGTAGGTCCTGTTCTAAGGATTTTACATTAATTCATCGAAAGCTCCCAATGACTTGTGAGGCAGGTACTATAATACTTGCTATTTGAGAGACAAAGGAGACGAAGGCACAGAGAAATGAAATTACTCACCCACTGTGGCAGGGCAGGGATTTGAACCTAAGCAATCGTACTCTAGGATCTGTGCTCTCAACCACTGTGCAAGATGGTCAATTATGTTATTATTATGTGGACATTAATGATTAAAACAGAATAGTAACATTCTGAGGGTGGAGTAGGGTCAAGGAAAATACTGGACATGCCAGTGATGCGTGTATTGGCCTTTCCTACCACACAGGGATGGTTCCTGTCACAAGCAGAGTTTACAAGGGGCTGAGTACCAAGTGATCTCAGAAGGCATGTTCCCCCCCAAATGTCTCTNAACCGCTGTTGCTCAGAGCTCAAACTGTTGAGCGAGCTCTTAACCAACTGAGCCACTCGGCCGGCCCTTCTGATGTTTTTTCCTATCTAATCATTTACTGACATAGGATGCATGTGCAGCTCAGGAGAGGGGTGACTTCTGTGCATTGATCGGGGCTTCAGGAGGAAACTGGGGGCGGGAGGAGGAAAGCACATAAAATTTCCCACCACACCCCCCTCCACTAATCCTGTGAATGAAACATGAGGGAACTTGGCAGTGGGGTTCAGCAGTTTGGCTTGCTGGGGGCTGAGCTGGAGACGAAGTTTCTGTTCTATTATCATGACCCTACTCTTCAATATACTGCCCGGCTGAGGTGGCCTGGAAAATATGGGCCGCTGGTTATGGGCTCCCTAAAAGTCACGAAAGATTCACACCTGGAAGGCACTGCAGAGATCACTCCTGCCTTTCTACCTCATCACAACCTCTAAGTTCTCACATGTACCTGCTAAAGGATTTGCTTGTTAAGCACAAGTGCCGATCATTTAAAGTCTGAAGCAAACAACAGAGCCTGGCGGCATTTCAGAGGACTGAGATGCCCTGTTGATGTATAGTTTAGGCTCTTGGGTGAGGTGACTGTGTCAGACGGCAGGTCTCAGGGGCGGTAGGTCAGGAGGGTCACAGATGCCAAGCACGTACAAGGACCAGGCCTTCTTCATGTGGAATCTCGCGGAATCCCTACAGGTAGCCATGTGAATGGGTGTTAGCCCCATTTTACACATGAGGAGACTGAGGCGGTGCTAAATTAATTGTCAAAAGCCATCAGGAGCTGGGATCCAAGGCCAAGCCTGCCTGGCTTTACAAATCTATGCTCCTTCCACCATCCACAACCCAGGCCTCAATGCCCATGCAGATCGGGCTCCACGGAGGCTAGGAGATGTTAGGTCTACAGGTGTGTGCACACCACTTAGAGCCCAAGTGAATGAGGATGGGGAAGGCAGGGCCCGTCAAGAGGGAGGCGGCCTGGGGCAGGGAGAGTATTCGCTCACACTGGACAGCAAACTACACCGAATCACTTTCTTTCTGCTGCCCCTCCTCAGTTGGGTTCTGTCCTTGCCACCTTGCCTCATCTCTGGCTTTCACCTCTTCCAAGTCACACACTAATGACCTTCGGCGGGAGGGGGGGGGGGCACATTCCTTCAAGCCAGACTAGCCAGGACCCGAGGCCCACGAAGACCCGTGCCAAGGGAGAGACGGGAAGGGGCAGAGGAGGCTCCACAAAGCCCAGGTCCTTCGGCCGCGTCTCCTCTGCCCAGGGATTCTCCGGGGCCCCTGAGTATCTGGAATCTTCCTCCAGGTTGTGAGGCGATGCCGAGTCCCAGGCGTGTTGGAGGTTCAATTTTAGTATCAGCTGGACCTAATTAGCTTTGGTGGGGGGCCAGCCCCTTTCACAGAGGCCTCCATTGTTCCTGGAACCTGGCAGGAATGCTTATCATTTCAGAAACTGAGCAGGAGCTGGCTCTCTCCGTTTTGGCCTTGGAGCTGTCCTCCCTTCAGATGCTAATCCGTATGGCCATTCCCAGCCAGGCCTCAGATGAAGCTCTGGGCTTGGGGTGGAGCCCAAACTTTCATTTCCCTCAGGAGCTAGGCAGGTGTGGAATCAACACCTGGAAAGCAGCCAAATGGAAACCTGGAGCAACAGCTGAAATGTCACATGTCAAATAACTTAATTGGGTAATCATCTGAAGAGGGGTTCATGCAAAACACATGCAGGAAACCTGTACCAAGAGAGTGAGCTACGAATCCAAGAGGACAGTTCCGTTTGCCAGAGCCTGCCTCAGCCCCACCCAGCCGTGGGCCCAGGACCTGGCTGCAGCCTTCTGTCCTGGGAGAGGCTCTAGAAACCGTACCTGTCAATCCTCACCTTAGACCTCTGGGTGATCAAACATCCCGGAGCTGCGAGGACATACTGCCCTGAATGCCCACCAAATGTGCCATCCCAAACTACAGGAGGCGGCATGGTGATAGCTACCTGTCCACACTCCGGTGCACGCTGCACGGGTTTCAGTCCTGGCTTTACAGCTTATGAGCTCTGAGGCCTCGGGCAAGTTATTTCTCTGTGCCTCAGTTTTCTCACCTACAAATGGGATGATAATAGTAGCTATCTCTTTCAGGGGTTGTGATAATTAAATAAGTTAACATATCTAAAGATTTTAAGGTAGTACCTGGCCTTTACCAAGCATTTATTTTTATTTTTTAAGGTCATTTTAAAATTTAATTTAGTTTTTTAAATATTAGTTTCAGGTTTACAAAACAACATAATTATTAGCTATTTACACCTCTCACAAAGTGACAAGACCCCTTCCAGTCTACTACCCCTCTGACATCATATATAGCTGTTACAATACCATTCATTGACTATATTCCCTATGCTGTACTTTACATCCCGTGACTATATATTGGGTTGTCGGAAAAGAAGTCATGACATATTTTTTCTATGTTTTTCGTTACAAAAATGTGTCATGACTTTTCCAACAACCATATATATATATATATATATATATATATATAATATGTATGTATATTTAGTTATAGCTGACATTCAGCTTTAGATGTACTGAGCTGCCATCTGGATGGCTCAGTGGATAGAGCGTGCGCTCTTAACAACAAGACTGCTTGTTCCATTCCCTCATGGAAT
>NW_017731429.1:1394511-1399435 GCF_001890085.2 Hipposideros armiger | reverse complement strand
TACTAACCACTCATTTCTAACGTTGCTTAGGTCAGCACCTTTCCTTCCACCTCCTTCAATGAAGTTGTATCATACCTACATTTGTAGTACAGTTAGATTCTTTTGTCACAGTCTGCATTCCTTAGTGAGATCCTCCAACCTAACAAATGTTTTTTGTTTTGTTTTGTTTTGTTTTTTTAGCTGAGCCATCCTGCCACTTGTTGGCAGCTCAGCAGTTGCTCAGCTTGGGCCGGGACTCGAACTGCTGTTGCTCAGAGCTCAAACTCTTGAGCGAGCTCTTAACCAACTGAGCCACTCGGCTGGCCCTCTAACAAATGTTTTTAAATATGGCTATATTAAGGTCCATTCTTTGTACTGTGAAGTCCTATGAGTTTTGACAAATGCATCATATCATATTTCCATCATTTCAGTATTATACAAAAAAGTTTCACTGCTCTACAAATCCCATGTGCTTTACCTATCATCCCTGAACTTGTGGCAACTACTGAGTTTTCTTTTTGTTTTATTTTTACAGTTTTGCCTTTTCCAAAATGTCATACAATTCAAATAATATAGACTGGCTTCTTGCACTTAGCAATAGCACTTAAAGAAGAGTCTCTTCAAGTGGCAACTGGATTTCCACATGCATAAAAATAAAGTTGGATCCCTATCTCACACCAAATACAAAAATTAACTTAAAATGAATCAACAACCTAGTATATGAGCTAAAATCATAAAACTCTAAGAAGAAAACAGGGATAAAGCTTCATGACCCTGAACTTGGCAATGGATTCTTAGATATGATACCCAAAACACCAATTACAAAGAAAAAATTAGATAAAGTGACTTCATCTAAAAACTCTTGTCCATAAAAGTACATGATCAAGAGAGTGAGAGGACAACCTACAGAATGGGAGAAAATATTTGGAAATTACATATTTGGTAAGGGTTTAATATCCAGAATTTATAAATAACTGCTACAACTCAACAAAAACAAGAAAAACAACCCAATTAAAAAATAGGCAAATGTAGGGCCGGCCGAGTGGCTNCTGAAGCCTGAAATCAATAAGCCAGGAAAACAACCTTTCATTCAATTCCTAACAATGCAAAAACCTCTGGAAGAAAAATAACCCAGGGCTTGAAGTTTACAATGAAGTGCAAGTGACTGCTGATATCACAACCTTTTTGGACCACAGTTTGGGAGAGTAAGGAGGTGCTTGAGGTCCTGGTCTGGAATAGGGTGAGAGAGATGCTCCGATAGGGGTATGATCCCTGGGTGTGGTTTCAGGGTCCTGGGTTTGAATTCCAGCTCTGCTGTCTACTAGCTATGTGACTTTGGGGAAGTACTGAGACTTCTTGGGGCCTCAGCCTCTTCTTCCCCACCAAAGGCACTGGTCCAGAACTAAAAATTGTGTTTTACAAGGTGCTTTTAGGAAGGGAGGGTTTAATGCTTAGGATAGCCAAGATCGCAACTCATTACCTGTGTAAGAACTTCTTACACAGTATCCAATTGTACACAACTCGTCCCAATTCTGCATTCTCTGATGCCAAGTCAGTAACGTGAAATCGGTCACGGTGGGAATATTTACATCATGGAAATTGGCAAATACTATAAATCAGGGCTTCCCCCACTCCCTGCCCAAGAGCCAGTTATTAAACATTTATCAGCACACCACTGCCCTTATCCAAAAGAAGGTGGGGAGCCTCCTTAGCATTCCCTAAGCACCCGCTGAAATGAGGGACCCCTGGGAATGAGGGGTCAACAGAGTAGTCGACAAAGCATCAAGAAAAAGCCCCTTGGAGCTCCCAGGATCAGGCACATCTCCCGCCCCCCAGCCTGGCATATCTTCCCAGGCATATGAATGATGCCCATCTAGCTGGAAAGCACTGGGGAGGGAAGGATTTCAGACTTAAATTTTTAGAGTTTAATATCTTTAGGAAAGAGGATTTCACTTCAAACTTTAATTCTACTTTGTAAATTTAACAAAAGAAGGAGGTTCAGATCATTCAAAGTTAGGGCATGTCTCAGGTTGTTAGTTGGATTCATTATGTATTTTCTGGTTTGCTCTTCAGGGTGAACTAGCTAGACCCAGTCTGAGTGGGATAAACAAAGGAAGAGAATATTTGGCCTGGCCTACACTATGGCCTTGGAGTTAATGGGAGTAATATTCATAGAGTGCAGTGTAGCAGGAGTAGGGGGGATTAGGCAGAGGCTTACTTACCCATTACTGCTTACAAACAATGGATGGATGGTATGGGGGAAATATAGGAAGGTGGGTCCAGGGTGACCCTGACAAGCTATTGAGCTCTGTCCCTAGGGGGACAGCCACACTCTCAAGGATCCAAAGTCTTGGCCATTAAGCTCTACAGATATGTAAAGGGAACCCTTATCTTCTCCCTACATTTCTGCTAGAACCCATAACAAGGTAACATATTTATTTAACAAGCTCTTACGTAGGGCCTATATGTCCCAGGCACTGTTCTAAGCACACCACAAACACTCATGCATTTACCCTAGTCATAACCCTATGCGTTAGGTACCACTGATTGCACAGATGGGGAGTGACCAAGAAAAACTAGGTAACTTTTGCTATTAAGAGGTAGAATCACAATTTGAATTCATTCTAGGACTAGAGTCTAGTCTTGTAGACACTAAATTCTGATGCGTTTTAGCAGTGGCGTAGCAGTGACATTAAAAGCACAGACTCTGGAGTCAGCTACCTGTGTACAAATCCTGGCTATGCCAATTCGTAACATGTGACTTGACTACCTTCTCTAGTAAATCTGATAAAGCTGACCCAGTCATCCCCATTTAGTTCTTCATGTCTATATCCTCACTGGGGGGAACCCAGAGGGGTGGCAGAATTATTAACTGCTCCCCATAAGCCTCCAACATACAACACACCGGGTCCTTCAGAAGGCATCCCTGTCCATCTCCCCTCTTCTCCACCATATTCCCCTTGTTCTAGGAACTTGGGCCATGCACCACTTCCTTAACACACCCATCCCTACATCTTTGCTCCACTTCCCTCTGAGTGAAATGCCATCCGTGAACCCACTGCTGTTTGCTGAAGTCCTCTCAGTGCTTCTGGGGCTGACTCAGGTCTCACCACCTCCCAGCAGCCCTCCCAGACTCCACTGGGTGAAATTCATTTTCCCTTCGCAGTTCTCCCAGCACACGGTGACTGCCTCGATCATCACAAGCCCTGTCCCTCAGGGAGACCATCACCCCTTTGAAGGCAGGGCTGGGTTTGGGATTCCTTGGAAAGGCTCTCAGCCTTTCCCAGCTGGAGAGTATCCAGAAAACACCCTGTGGATCACAAAACAGACAGCTGAGCCCAGGGCTCAGGCAGAGAGAGCAGGCTTTAGGCACTGACTTGTCCAGGTCACTCTGCTGCCGCTCGTAGTATCTCATGATCCGGAGGAGCTGGACGTCCTGGCTCAGGAAGCAGGGGGGGATCAGGCCATGGATTCCAAGCTGCATCCTTTCCTCAAGTGTGAAGGCCATCCCCTGGGAGAACAAGAAAAACACACACACACACACACACATAAATGATATGCAGGAAACCAAGGAAATGAAGCAGTGCCATCCACAGACAGGCAGAAGTCACTGGGACTCAATAGCAAGGGCCCCGGACTCAACCCCCCTCCCTCTGCCATTTAAGTAGATGGGCCATCTCATGCCAGTTGCTTTGAGTCTTCTGAGCTTCAGCTTCGTCCTGGAAAAATGGGGGACATATCTATATTGTCAGTGTTTCGGCTTGTTGTTTTAAATGTATTTTATTTCTTAGAACACTTGAAGAGTTATGGAAAAATAGAGATGATAGTATGGAGAGTTCGCTATATCCCCTCACCCAGTTTCCCCTGTTATTAATATTTTACATCAGTATGGTACAGTCGTTAGAGGTAGTGAACCAATAGTGATATATTATTATTAAGTAAAGCCCAGATTACCTTATTTATTCAGATTACCTTAGTTTTTACCTAATGTTCTCCTTTTTGTTCCAGGACTATCCAGGATCCTACATTACATTCAGTCATCATGTCCCTGTAGGCCCTTCTCGGCTCTGACAGTTTCTCAGGCTTTTCTTGGTTTTTATGACCTTGAGAGTTATACGCCACCTACTAGAATCTGTCTGATGTTTTTCTCATGACTAGACTGGGGTTATGGGTTTGGTAGGAGGAAACCACATAGGGAAAGTGCCATTTCCATCACGTTAGATCAAGGTACATACTATCAACGTGCCTGATCACTGTCGATATTGACCTTGCTCACCTGCATGAAGCGGTGCTTGTCAGGTTTCTCCGCTGTAAAGAATTCTTTTTTGGAATTCTTCTGCTGAGATATTTGTCTCTTCTCTTCCATTCATTTATATATTCAATCATTTATTTATATTAGAATGGACATATGGGTATTTATTTTATATTTTGGATTATAATCCAGTCCTGCCTTATTTACTTTGTTGCTCAAATTGTTCCAGCCTTGGCCATTGGGAACTCTTTCACCTTCCTTCCTTCCTCCTTTCCTTCCTTCCTTCCTTCCTTCCTTCCTTCCTTCCTTCCTTCCTTCCTTCCTTCCTTCCTTCCTCCCTGGCTCTACAAGAAGCTCCAGGCTCATCATATATATTGCCTGCTCCAGTTCTAAAATAACCCTTTTTTTTCAAGGAGGCCTGATTTCTTTTTTGGAGCATGGTATTAGAAAACAAGCTCTGGACTCTCCCTATTGCTAGTGCTCCTTACAACTGGGGTTTCATTGTTTCTAGTCCCTCAAGGCAGACAGAGCAAGAAATCTTTATTAAGCTAAATGTAAGTTCACACTAGTGTCTCCAACTCTAAGCTATTACCACATAGATCATTCTGGCCTCATCACCTTGCTGATCTGTAAATTCTCACTCCAACAGTGACAGACTTAGCTCCTACCATCTGCTATCCATTTACTTAATTA
>NW_017731429.1:1359642-1393075 GCF_001890085.2 Hipposideros armiger | reverse complement strand
AGGCAAATGACTTGAATAGACACTTCTCCAAGGAAGATACCCAAATGGCCAATAGCACATGAAAAATTCTCAGCATCATTAGTCATTAGGGAAATGCAAATCAAAACCAAAAATACCAGTTTACACCCATTAAGATGGCTGTAATCGAGAAGAAAAAATAAAAGAAAAAGAAAAAAACAGCAAATAACAAATATTGGTGACAATGTAGAGAAACTGAAATCCTTGTACTTGCTGGTAAGAATGTAAAGTGTTGCAGCCTTTATGGAAAAAAAAGTTAGCAATTCCTCAGAAAGCTAAACATAGAATTACCACATGACCCCAGCAATTCCACTCCTAGGTATATACCCAAAGGAGTTGAAAGCAAGGACTTGAACAAATACTTGTATGCAAGTGTTCATTGCATCATTATTCATCAAAGCCGAAAGGTGAAATCAATGCAGGTGTCCACCAAGATACAAATAGATAAACAAAACGTATGTGTGAACAATGAAGATTTATTCAAACATAAAAAGGAATAAAGTTCTGATACATGGATGAACCTTAAAAACATTATGCTAAATGAATCCAGATAAGAAAGGACAAATAATGTATGATTCCATGACATGTCTAGAACTGGCAAATTCACAGTGACAGGAAGTAGATTCGAGGTTACTAAAGTCTAGGGGAAGGGGAGATTGGTGAGTTATTGCCGAATGGTTACAGAGTTTCTGTTTGGGGTGATGAAAAGGTTTGAAAATGGATAGTGGTGATGGTTGCACAGCATTGTGAATAGACTTAATGCCGCTGAATTGCACACTTAAACTGGTTACAATGGCAAATTTCGTTACATATAGCTTACCACAACTTAAAATTATTAATAATGTATTAGACCCCAAACCACTGAATTGTATACTTCAAATGGGTGAATTGTGTGGTATGTGAATTATGGCTCAATAAAACTGCCTTTAAAAAATTCTTTGCATGTTTTGGATACAAGTCCCGTATCAGACATGTGTTTCGTAAATGTTTCTCTGAGTATGTGGCTTGTCTTTTCATTCTCTTTCACAGAACTGCATTTTCTGGCTTGGGTGCCAGCAGGGAGAGATGGAGAATAAGCAGGACATCATGGAATTTGCTCCCTGGCCCAGTGAAGCCCTATGGGGACTGTTTGCTGGCCGAAGTTGTGGGAACTGTTCTCATAAGGGACACTGTGAGACCTGGGACATAAGCTGCCTGCCTTTATCCCAAAACGACACATGGTAAAAAAGAGACCTTTTCTGTGTAGAACTCAGGGTGGCTCTGCTGAGGTGAGGGCTGGTCGGGCACTGTCACAGTTTCTTCGGCTTTCTCAAGAAGGGAGGGCCCTGGTCGCGCGACAGTGGTGAGCGCCTGAGTGGCTCTGTGACAGGTGGATCCCAACAAAGAAGGGACCAGACTCCCCATGGGGGGGATTGTGTAAGGGCCTGAGAACAGTATTTAACCAACTGACTAACACTTGTTAATATGACCCCCATTGTATTCAAGGCTGATGATACCTGAAGCAACTCTGGTTAATGAGCCCCAAGTGATTCGAGGTTCTTCCTAAAAGTGAAGAGGCCGTGTGGATCATCAGCGAGACACCAATTATGTTGATGGGAGCCAAGTTTCCCCAAGACTCCACGGGGGAGGGGAAGCTTAAAAGGGCAGGGAGCATCCCAGTTCACCTTCTTCCTCCACCAGCTGAAACACACCTCACCTGCAATGACTATAAGCAGTTTCACAGGGAGACAAATGACGACAGGGAGAGTCAAGACCGTGCATTGATCGTCCCCACCTTAGAGCTGTTGCTATCATCGGCTCTCAGGAAGGGAGTCTGAGGAATAGCCAATCTTACTCTCTGCTTTCCTTACAACCTCCACTTTACAGATGAGAAGGCTAAGCAAGAGAGGTTATGTAGCTCTCCTGAAGCTGCAAAGCTATTACCCATATTTTATTGCTTCTTAAACCAGGATGCTAGTTATTAAATAATTAATAAGCATATTTCGTGTGGTTATTTTTTCCTGTTTTTTTTTTTTCACTAGAGGTTAAGTGACAGAACCAAGATTTGATCACAGGCTGCATTCTTGCCACTATAGTGGCAGAATTCCTGCCAGGACCTTGGCGAGATGGACCTTATAAAATGTGAGTTGGGATGGTGGGGGTGGGATGGGGTGGCGGGGGATGTCGAGGGAGGAGTGGAAACAAAAGAGAAATGAGAAAAAAAAAGTGAATATAAGGTCCCTGGCCACTCCCAATTTCCTCTTTGTTTTTGTTTTGTAAGTTGTGGGGTCTCTAAAATTACCCATACAGGCTCCTCTTATGTATAAAGTAATAATGATGAGTCAGCTTATGAACACCCTGAAGAATTTTCCTCCTCTCTGACCTGGCTGGAACCTTCAGAAAGATCTATCCTAAGATAGGATCCACTGTGTTTGAAAGTATGTCACACAGAGGCTCCTCAAAGTATTTTCCACACATAAAATTCCAACCTTTTTCTTCATCAAAGCCAGAGTCACCAGTTGATGAATCCCTGGGGCTGGCCACCAGCTTTGCAGGCATGGTGTAGTAAGGGTCTCAGAACCTTTTGCAGGAAACCGCCTCACGCTGGAGACTGGACACTTTCACCAGACACCATGAGGCAGGCGACTGACTGTTCACTGGCCTGGTAAAGACTGCAATCATCTCTCCGTGGCCCTGGGGAGGCCGAGGCATTTAATTATGACATCATCTTTGTTAATGACCACTGTGGGTTTTCACAGCAGTCCGCTTCTCTTGACAAGGCTAAGTGTTTCTCTTGGCCGGTTGCCATCAACTTCTTTTGTATTTGAGGAAAAAGTATGACCATTGAGCAACTGGTAATTTCAAGGATTAAAAAGAAAAAAAAATACTACTAGAAGCTTCTTTTCATCCTGAAACTAATGTTAAGGCTACTTCAGATTTACAATTTGTAAAACAGCAATGCAGGCACATTAGCTATATCACAGCCACCAAAATAGGATAGGCACATGACGAGTCACTGTAGGGGAAAAGTATTAGAATTTGTATTTCTCTACATAAAAAAAGAAAACTTTGCTAATTGACACTCAGGCTCTTGGTCTGTATGTCAAAAATCATAATTCCCATAAGTATACCAGGGGTCCTAGGGTAAAATAGGGTTTGTACAACATGGAGGAGTTGACAGTGGGGCCCTTATTCATTCTTACCACATTGAGAAATTACAGTTTCAATGTGCCTAATTAAATACAGTGATGTATTATTTATCTAGTTTTAACAAAGATCTTAAAATAGGATAAGTGGCTTTTGAAAAATGGCTGATCCTCTTAGCTATATTTCAAACTCATGCCCTGTGGTGTTCAGGGCACACCAGTGGGGACTTACCAGTTATTGCTCTTTTGGAAATGTTTCTGTTGTTAGAGGACCACTGCTCTGACCACTCCCCTCCAGCTAAGTGACCCTCCCAACCAGGTCTGGCTTCTCCCGGGGAACCTCTGGGTCTCCAAGAAACCCAAAAACCCATGGGTTAATGAATGGTAAAGTGGGGAGGCCTCAAGACCCTGCTCTAGCACTAAAATCCTGGGACCATTTCGATTGCTCAGCGTCTTTGCTATACCAGTGCTAATTTTTGAACTGTCACCCCTGACTTTGTCTATTTTATCATCTCTGAGTGATCATCTCTGGCCCAGCCACTGAACTCTTACCTGTGGGCTCAGCATTACCCAAGTTCCCTGGACAAAACTTACTATCAGACAGAAGCTATTTGAATAGATCCCACTGACAAATGGCTCAAAGGCAGCAAGCCCACCAGGTTGTGCCCCTGTGCCTCCTGCTATTCAGAGACCCAGGTTCTGTGTGCCATTCCTTATGTCTGAGCATTTCCGAGAGGAGGTCTCCCAGGACCAGTCGGACTGGTGGGTGATTTGCCCGACGCCTCTGGGTCCAGAGCCCTTCTGTACGCTTGATAATGTCTTCTCATTCATTCCATGAGCATTTATGAGTTCCTCCTTTTTGCCAGGCCTACCATGTTAGGCACTGGGGAGTCCCTAAAAGGATTAGGTGCTGGTCACTGCCCTCATGAGTCTACTACTGGGCGAGACACGTGGTTTAATATTTAACGGCCACCCTGAGTCTCAACCTTGAGCAAGCTGCTTCTCCAGCTATAAAATGAAGTGTTGCTCATGTCACATGTTGTGGGATGAAATGAAATAATGGTACTAGCACCTAGGAAACGCTCAATGAACGTCAGCTGTTCTCCTTATTACTATTTTGTTTACAGGCAGGGCGGCACGCGAGAGCTCATTAGCAGCTGCTGGAGACAAGTCCTGAAGGGTGGTCAGGAGCTAGTCTGCCAGAAGGGAGCTGGTGGAACAGGGCGGGAAGTGACGTCACCACATCAAGTGTAACTGCTTGTCCGTGGCTGTGCAAGGCTCCTGCCCCTGCAGCCCCATGTGTTCGGCCCACGCCCCAACAGGCACACTCTTTCTGGCTGCCATGCTCTGACTCACATCAATACCCCTATCCACATCCCTCCTTCATCTTCCAATCCACAGTCAAGGCCTCCTCCTCCAGGCGGCGTTCCCTGACGCCTCATTTCACACAGCTCCTCCCTTCTCTCAGAGTCAGTATCATAAAGTTTAGCACATGAAATGTGTTTTCTGTTTGAGTCCCTGAGCATCAATTACTAGTAGTAAACTCAGGGTAGTGGGAAGCAGACACTTTGAAGCAGCTATCACAGGGTTGTCGCACAATAGTTATTATCAGCATCAATAATAACAGTAACCACAACCTTTTATTGAGCACGCGTTGGGCTGGTTCAGGCACTGAGACAGGCACTTCATACTTCTCATCTCTAATCCTCACAGCAACCATAAATTAATCATCCTGTGATTATTATCCCCATTTTGTGGACTAGGAAATTGAGGCCAGAGGGGTAAGTAACGTGCCCAAGATCACAGCAAGTTGATGGAAGAACCAGTAGAATCCAGGTCCATACACTTCCAAAATTCATACTCTGTCCTCTGAGCTAAACAACTGTTCCTGAGAGTTAACAGATTAAGCAGGTTGTTGACTGAATTGGCTTTTATTTGATTGGAGATAAAGTTATTCTGTTTCTCCAAATAGAGCCAGTTACCTCACTGGTCCAGCTATTGCTGCGTGATCCTCTGTGTTAGTGCCAGGCCAGGCAGCCTATCTGCAAACAGGTGTGCTGTACCTCTGTGACTATGTATATGGCCCATGACACACACGTAACCATGTTTCCTCTGACTAGCACCATTACTGGAAGGAAGGATTAACAGACACACGTGTAAGTAAAGGTTTTCTGTTCCCCCATGATTATGTCATGCCCTGAGCTGACTGCTTATGCTGTAAGCAGCTTCCTCCATCAATCAAATGCAACAGCAGCGAGTAGCACAGCTGAGACCAAGCTGAGGGCAATCAGCTCCAAAACTGTGCAATTAAAGCAGATTAGCTGTTAGGGGACCGGAAGACGTTTCTCGCTCCTTTTCAGACTCCTTCACGTCTCTGTTTGGGATTTTTAAGAGTTAGGATGACGTGGACTCTGGTTGGAGACAGGAAGTGGGATTACTGAGGCTGCTGTTCTCTTACTGAACCCCAGGTTTATGAGGGCTGCTGAGCACACTCCTGGGATGGATACATGGAGGTTTTAGAAACACAAGTCTTAGCAGACACAGGCCTGAGAATGGCCTTCCAAAGAGACATACTTCTGTGATCAGGTGCAAAACTACAGATCCAGAAATACCTTATAAATTCATGTAAGAGGAATGGATGACACACTGCTCATTACAGTCCAGAACCAACCCTAAATCAGATTTGGGCTCACAGACTAGGCTTTGGTGCTGTGGGCTGCAAATGTACAGAGGCTGCCTGTGGTCTTTCCATCTATGGTGTACACAGGAGCTTTTGTTCTCATGGGAGATACAGTTCAGTTTTCCTTCCATGGAATAACAACCAGGACACGGAAGTGATGCATTCACACGGCCAGTATGGGGGAATGGGAAGGGAACTGGAAGACAAAAGTTCTACGTTGAGTTCCTCCACTTTCAGGCTGTGTGGCTCTGGAGAAGTTACTTCACCTCTCTGAGTCTGCTGCCTTCACTGGGTGGTTGTATCAATCAAATGAGTGCATGGATGTTGAGATCTCTTTGTAAATTCAAAGATGTGGTAGAAAGGTTTAAAAATGGCTGTGACTACTGCAGTTTCATATCCCTCTAGGTTTAGAACTACAAGCAATTTAGCAATTGCACTTCATGGTATTGATTTCCTTTCCTGTTTCTTTCCCTTTCAAGAGAATACATTCCTTGAGTGCTGGGACTATGCCTAAATGAACTGTGTGCCCCTTTTGCCTAACATCTCTTGCATAGTTTTATTGCTTTATTGTTTCTAAAATGGTCTCATATGGTTTATGCCATTTGATCCTAGACAGGGCAGGTGTCATTATCCCATTTATAGAGGAGGAAATTGAGGCTCAGATGGGTCAATGAAATGCTGAGGGCATATGGCTAGTACGTGCTACTCAAAAGCACGTGAGAATAATGGCTATTTCAATTGTTCTGCCACTGGAAGACTAGCTTATACAAAGTGTTTGGATAAGGACCAACAAGGACAAAAAATGGAAGAATCTGCTGCTGAAATACTTGGCAACTCTAGGACTTTGCCCTAACTGAAAAGGGAACAAAGGTGGACACTTGGAAGGCTTATGAATCATTCTCTTGGCAAAGTTCCCTGTGGCGTTTTGAATGCTTCGTGACCTTCTCCTCCCAAGAGACTATTATTTAAAAGTTAAGTAATATTGTTCTTGGCACTGTAATGGCCCTCCAACTCAGCCGAACCTCAGTCAGGTAATGGCAGAGGAAGGTGATGGGCAGGGGAGCTGCTGAGGACAAGGGAGTACCCCTTTTCTTCCTCCAACAACACAACAGCTCTTCAACGGGCTCAGCCTAAGAGGATTCGGTCAAAAAGTGAACTGTGACCAGGAAGAATAAAACAAACAGACATGTTTGGGAGTGTCTCAGAGCAGGCATTGCGCAGGCAGGCCTGGTGCATGCCGATGAGTGGGCGGGGGTGCCAGGACTGGATGTGAGACCGACTAGGGACAAGTTCACCCGACAGGCCAATTGTCCAGCAGATGACTGTCAACCTGTTCCAGCCCTGATGTTACCCAAATCCTCCTTTTCCTGGGACTTGGCCTTCATTCTGCCACCTGATCAGGTGAACCAAAAAGGAGGTCATTTTCACCTGGAGACAGACTGACAGATATGGCACAAGGGAGATCAGTGTAACCAGTTTCCTCCACTGTCAGGACATCAGGAGGCAGAAGTTCTAGGTCCAGAGTCATGTTGGACTGATTTTATAATAACTATTTTATTAAATTGCCTTTTTAGGTTTTATAAAGTAGTTTTATTTCCTTTGTTATATTTGACAATCCTCGCAAAACAAAAAGGACACCCCTATGACAGTTGTCCCCAAATTTTGCTACCCTTTAGAATCATCTGGGGAGCTGATAAATAAATGCCCAGGTAACATCCCATACTCATTAAGTCAGAATTCTGGGGATGGAAACCTGGATAAGAAATTTTTTATTTTATTTTTCAATTATAGTTGACATATAATATTATATTTGTTTCAGGTGTACAACACAGTGACTAGATGTTTATATATCTTACGAAGTGATCACCCTGATAAATCCAGTACCCATCTGACACCTTGTATAGCTATTACAATATTACTGACTATATTCCCCATGCTATACTTTACATTCCCATGACTATTTTGTAACTACCAATTTGTACTTCTTAATCCCCACCCCGCTTCATTCATCCCCCCACACCTCCCCAATCCAGCAACCATCAAGCTTGTTTCTGTTTTGTTTATCCTGTTCTCTAGATTCCACATATAGGCATTTGTCTTTGTCTGACTTACTCCACTCAGCATAATATCCTCCACATCCATCCATGTTGTTGCAGATGGCAAGATTTCATTCTATTTATGGCTGAGTTATATTCCATTGTATATACGTACCACCTCTTCTTTATTGGATGAGGAAATTTTAAAGGTCCACAGGTGATTGCAAGATACAGCAAAGTTTGGGAACCACTCTATGAAGTAGGCTATGGAAGTGTTATGCCCATTTTGCAGACAGTAATGCTGAGGCTAAGACAGTTTAATAATTTGCCTAAAATCAAGGCCTAGCAAGTTGCAGAAATGGGACTTGAATCTGGAATTCCATTGCAATTGTTGGTTCATTAATACATTTACATACTCATTTATTTAACAAGTATGTTTTGAGGAGCAGCCATGGATCAGCACCGGATATACAGTGAGAGACCAACTATACACAGTTCCTGCCTCCATGGAGTTTCAGTCTAGTGATCTCTTTTATTGAAACCAGTGTCCTTTACACCCCTTTATGTTTGGTAACTAACTTCAGATTATGCAGGCTAGTTTAGTGCCTGGCAGGCTGGGGTGCTCAGCCAAAGAGCACCCATGGTATTTTTGCTAGAATTCAGGTGTGCAGTGCAGATTTGTCCAGGAGAGGCCACAGAGGAAGGAGATCAAGCTTTGAAGTCTCCTGCTCTGGATTCAAATTGTGATTCTGCCCTTCCCAGCTGTGTGACCCTGGACAACTTTCTTAACTTCTCTAATCCTCAATTTCCTCATCTATGGAATGAAGATAGTAATGCCCATTTCAACACTCCCTGAGTGGTGTGCCCAACTAGTGGCTGGCACATCTGAGGGACCTGTAAACAGAGCTGTGACCAGGTCCTTACCAGATGGAGGTACATGGGAGAACACAAGAAATCATTAACCTCATGCTCCTGAGAGACACAGCTGCATAGAGCGTCATTAGAATTTCTCATCCTGTTTATTATTCCTTCTCCCACCTCTCTCCTCAATCCATTCTATTCATTTGCCGTGGTATTCACAGTTGGGGCACCATTGCCTTGGAACTTAAGGGTAAGTGACCAATTAATTTTAACCAGTAATGGGGACATAACGCAAATCTAAAACTAATGAGAGAAACTCATAGTGGACTGGACTGAAAGTTAAAAGTTCAAGGAACTGGAATACTTTTTGAACTGTATTTCCATTTTAAAATTAGATTTATATTAAAAGAAAGGGAAAGGAAAATGTAGACCCTCAAACGATGTGAGCTTTTCTTCTTATGAGTGCTTAGTTTATATCATCAGCATGAAATTGCTTCCTTATTCTCTCCTAAGATAGAATCAATCTTGGGATATAATGAATTTGAGAGTCTTCTAAGTAAAATTTTTCTCATTTCATGTACATGATTAGCTCTGTGATCTCTATGTGTTGGGACTACATGTACTTAATCAAATAGCTCTTTTCCGCTGATGATTTCCTGAAAGGTCGCTGGAATTTCTGCACATGTGGCTTGGTTGTTGTAGAGTGACACTGTGTCCACCCTGAAGGAAGTGATGTTGACGTTCACAGAGACCTGCAGGGTGACCTCTCCTTCAAATGTCTCAAAATAAACCACTCTATACCCAAGGCTATATTTGGTGACATTTAGCTACCACCAGGCTCTTCTAAAACCAATATCCTGTGATAAATAAAGTCAATATTTAAAGTCTCCTTTAAAGGACCTACTAATAGCTCATGATAAATTAACGTCGATTAACTAAATACATCCATCACTCAATGATTGATTGGGTCATTGAATAGTCTGGAAATTTTAACTTGCTTTTACAGATGGTCAGTTTGTAATTCAGTCTATATTTTATAATTTACTTAAAATTAATAAAGATGTTAATACTATTTATTTAGTGCTTGTTAAGGTCCAGCCTTGTGGTAGGTGTCGAACGAACCACTGCAACACTTCCATTTTATCCTTCTACAACATCCCTCTGAAGTAAAATATCGGTCCACTATTCTACAGTTACTAAGTTGTAGAGCTCAACTACGAACCCAGGTGTGGGCCACTGAAGTCCATACTTGTAATCCCAGTTTTGCACATGCTGTTTTGCATTGCATTTTTTGTTGTGATTTTGAACATTCTGCAATCACCTTTGTCAGCCACATTAAAGACAAGATTTGATCTGTCTACCTGAGGGAGTGTTTCCTGGCTGCCCTTATCTCACTGTACCCAGCCTTTTACTTTTAAAATCTTCTCTAGAAGGAAATGGAGAGGCATGCAGCAACATTTGGTGTTCTTTCCCCAAAGGTGGGGAAATGACAGGGCTGGAAATAGAAATGACAGATTCTGTCCAGGAGAATAACACACAGCAGTGTTTGTCCAACTCAATTAAGTTCTGGCTGTGAAATCAATTTAATAGGGAGCAACCAACATTTTAAAAAATGGTGTAGACTGGAGTAGAAAATATCAGGCTGCATCGCACTTAGTAAGGGTAAGTACTGTTTTGCTAAACTTTTGCTTAATGGCCTGTGTGTGTTTGTGCATGTGTAATGTGTATCTATGTGTACTGGTTTGTGATGTAAAGCATACTTTTAACTGCAGATTGTGGTTTAAACATCTGGAAAAACACTGTAGCACAGGATAATGATGATGAGTGATGGAGTCAGGCTGCCAGTTTGAATCCCAGCTCTGATTCTTACAAGATGCACAGCCTGGGTACATTACCTAATGTTTTAAGTTTCAGGTTCCTCCTGTGTAAAATAGGGATGCTAATAGTACCTACTTCATAATGTGTGTTGTGTGCAACAGGGTGTCTGAGGCTTAATAGGATTCACTAACTAAATATCAGCTGTTACATTAAATAAGGCAGTCAGGGTGATAAGTTGGTACCAAGCAAGGGAAATGCTTTGCATTATGTCTCCAGAATCATTTTCACTCCAGATGCATCTGGTTCCTGAGCATCTCTATCTACATGTCTCATAGGCTGGTCAAACACAGCATGCCCCCAAACAAACTCCTCTTCCATGCCGAACCCGTCTTGTGCATTCTCTGTTCAACAGTACTACCCACACCACCCCCCCATTAGCCCAGTGGAAACTTAGGAGGATCCTGGAATCTTCACATTCATGTCATTGCCTTAAAGTATGAAGACTGCATACTTCCAGAGCACAATGATGTACTGATCAGCATACACTGCGGCAGCAGGTCTCTTTTGTCCCCAGTGGAAGACTCCAGTGAGAGTCCTGGCACTGGGTAAGTTTATAACAGAGAAAATCAGCTGCTGCACCTATGGAGAAGACAGAAGCGGAGCTGTTTCCACTGAGTCTGAGACACAGGGATTTCTCTATTATTTTCTACAGGAAGGAGAGAGAGAGAGAGAGAGAGAGAGAAAAGAAGGAAGGAAAGAAGGAAGAAAGAAAGGAAGGAAGGAAGGAAGGAAGGAAGGAAGGAAGGAAGGAAGAAGGAAGGAAGGAAGAAGGAAGAAAGAAGAAAGGAAGAAAGAAGAAAGGAAGAAAGAAGAAGGGAAGAAAGAAGAAGGGAAGAAAGAAGAAGAGAAGAAGGAAGAAAGAAGGGAAGAAGGAAGAAAGAAGGGAAGAAGGAAGAAAGAAGGGAAGAAGGAAGGAAGAAGGGAAGAAGGAAGGAAGGAAGGAAGGAAGGAAGGAAGGAAGGAAGGAAGGAAGGAAGGAAGGAAGGAAGGAAGGAGAAGAGAAACTTCAAGTTAAGTATCTGGGCTTTAGGGGCAGTTAAATCTTGGTGAGAAATCAAGATCCGAGACTGGCTTTTTATAGGCAACAAATCTCTGAAGCATTTTTATGGCTGAAAGTTGATGAAAACCAGATAACCCAAGGCTGGAAGATAAGGACCTTAGTATGCTTTTTGCACTGCTGTCTCTGTTGAACTGTCCGCCTTCTGGCCCATTCTACTAATCACTTATAACTCAACTAATAACTTACTTACTTACTTACTTAATTGAACCAGCTGGTACTGTGTGACGTGCACAATTCTAGGAGCAGGTGAAAGAGAGATGCAAAAGCTTAAGCCTCACATGCTAGTAGGGAAATCGAACACAGATGCTACAAGACAAAGTGCTTTGTCATTCAAACAAAGTTACAAAACGAGGTGCTGCCATTCATTTGACAAACACTTGCTGCGCACCTACTTTGTGCAAGGTAATGCACGAGGCAGTGGAAATACCGCTGTGAAAGAGAGACGTTCACATCCCAAGAGGGAAGACAATGATTAAATAATGACCTGAGTAATTATTTCATGATAAGAAATGCTACAGAGCAGAGACAGAGGATGCTAGGAAAGCATGGAAGGAACCGGGAGCCCTGATGAAGTTTCCTTTGTGGGGAGCGTGATTAGGAGAACCTTCCCTAAGGAAGCAACATTCGAGGTGAGATATCAAAGGTAAATAACCAGTTAATTAGGCCAAATGCCAGGGTCGAGTTGAGCAGAAAAACATTCTAAGTGGAGAAGAAACGTCATGGCCAAGGCTCGGGAAGGGAAAGGGGCACAGGGAGGACCAAGACTGAGCCGTGTACGGGGAACTCAGCCTCAGGGCAATGGGAAACCACCAAAAGCTTTTAAACAGAAGAGACAGAAGTCACTTGGTGCTTTTTTTCTTTGCAAAAGATCACTTTGACTACAGTGAGAGGAATTTTTGAAAGGGATTAAAAAATGTGCTGATCCATTAGGAGTTTCCTGTGATATATACCTTACTTTTCACGGAAAAGGTAATGGCAGCTTGGACTAGGATGATGGAGTGAAGATAGAGATAAGTAGGACAGGAGATATGTGGAGGAGGTAAGATGCACAGGACCCGGTGATGGATGAGATTTGAGTGACAGGGAGAGGTCAAGGATGACTACCCTCATAACTGGATGGATGAATGTGGTGGCATCGCTGAGATAGGACACTGGACTATGAGGACCAGGATATTTGCGAGGAGGAATGGAATGAGACGAAGGCATCTCAAATTGTACTTTACACACATTGAGTTTGGCAGCATTTGAAATATCCCTCTCGAGACATCAATAGGTAGTTGGGTATCTGCAAGTCTGGGTCTTAGAGAGAGAGGCCTAGAGAATGAATTTGAAAATTGCTAGCAAATACGTGATAGGTCATGGAAGCTTTATGGAGAGAGTTTGGAGTGAGCAGAGCCTAGGTCTGAGTTTTGAGAAGGCTGGGTAAAGCAGGATAAGGTAGTGCCCTGAGAAAGGACAGCTGAGAGGTTGAAGGAGAACCAGAAGATGGGTTGTCACAAGATGGACAAGGAGTACAATGTTTCAGGAATGAAGGAGTGGTCCAAACTACTCAATTTTTCTGAGAGGTCAAGTAACACGAGGACTGAAAACTGTCCACTGGAGTTAGCAAGGTGGAGGGTCCCTGTCAGCCAGCGAAGGTTTGCTGTATAGTTGGGCTGGAGTAGTTTGAAGAGCGAGCAGGTGGTCAGAACGTGGAATTAGCAAATGCACACAACTCTTTCAAGAAGCTTGAGTGTTTTAAAGCAGAGACTTGAGCGCGTTGAAATGTTGATGGACAGACTCCTGAAGAAGGGAGAGAACGGGAGCCAGACCCCAGGCGGAGGGTCTGGCTATACACAGAGGAGGCCATCTCTGCTGATGTAACAGAACAGAAGGAGCAATGGACAAGTGGAGATGCTGTGTGTTTACAGGCTTGATGGGGAAATTATCTGTGGGGAGTGAGGGTCAGGAGTGTCTGAGTAGAGAAGTTTTGAAAGGGAAGTTGCAGAGAGTGCGAGAGCAAGGTGACCAGAGGAACATATGAGATTTCTGAGCATTGATAAGGGCTCTGTTGAGGTTGGTGATTATAAATGTATAGTTGTCTACTTTTTTCTCTTGCATGTTTTTTTTTCCTCTAGCATGGTTTGGCTGCCTGCCACAGGCATGGAGAAAGCAAACACTGGGTTTATTCAGGGTTGTAATTTTTCTCAAAAGAGTGCAATGAAAAGTACAGGAGCAAAAAATTGAAGGTCAGGAAGAGTGGGAACGATGAGTCAAGCTAGATTAAATTAGGTTAGTGGATAGGAGCAATGATTGGAATCGGTACATGGATGGGTAAAGTAGAGGGCTGAATGGTGGAGACTGTGGTCAGTTCACAGGGCATGCTAACCAAGCAGCATCTCTGGTCAGAGTGTGTTGTTAGAATCACTGATTTCTATGATTCTATGATTTCTATGATTCACACAGAGGAATGTCACACAATGCCAAGGTCCAGGGTGTGACCCTGGGAGTAGCTGAAGAAGAATGCAGAGGAAACGTATTCCAGTTGGGAGAGGCCAGGGTGTTGGTGGAGCCAGCCATGTTGATGCTGAAGTCATCCAAAATGATGGCAGGACTGGGCTGGAGAACCTTCATAAACTGGTGCCAAAGTCCTCAATGAATGAAAGATGGTAAATGACAAAGATGAAAAGGTGGAAAAGGTCAGTAGCTCTGCATAGCACAATTCTTAAAAAAGGAGCACAGAAGTAGGTTTTGTTGCTGTGAAGTTTGTTTAAATAAGAGGATAGGAGAGGGCAGTTCTAAAAGTGGCCTCAGAGGAATAAAAGGATACATACCTACCTGTGTCCTCATGTGGAGGGTAGAGGGGTGTGGAAAGACACATGAGAGGGGTTTGGAAGAAACAGTCAACTCACGATGAGGTAGATTTCAGTTAATAGGTGTAGCTGGAGAGACCGTTCCGGAAGGGATTGAAGATATAAAGGGAACGTCATTGTTTCTGAAATCCAACTGGAAGATATGGGGTGGAGAGTGGAAAGCTGGGTCAGGGGCAAGGATGTACAGACATGAAAGCTTGATAGAGAAATAGATGCAAATAAAGGAGGAGTTGGGAGTGTGAAGAAGGGCTAGTAATTTGGGGTTACAGCAGAGATAGACAGGAAGGTTTTGTGGAAAAGGTGACATCTAAGATGACATCAAGCAGAAGCTGTGCCAGTGGGCGAAGGATTCCAGGGAGAAGGATCGGCACGCACAAGGATGCCGAGCCCAGGAAGCAAGCTGCTCAAGACCAGCACAGTTCGCTTCAGTGGGTCTGCTGGGAAGATTGTGGTGGGTGACAAGACCTGAGGCTTGAACAGGAATGAGGCAGGCGGGCCCATGTCCATCTTTGGGGTCCAGCTGAGGAGCCTTGTGGTTTAGGGCGCTCCTATGGGCTTTTAAGCATGGCCAAGGCATGATCCCTGATTGTCTCTGTCTCAGACACGTGGATTTCTTTGTCCTCACTGCTCCCACCATGCGTTGGCTCGCACTGTCCCTGCAGAATCCACCTTAACCCTCTGGATAAATCTTCCTCATTCCTAAGGCCTAACTCAAGTCTTAGCCCTGGAATAAAGCCCTGCATGGCTAATCCGGTCCACACCTTCCTCCTTTTCTCAAAAGGTTTTCATTCTTACAGTCAGAATCACACCCCAAAAGAAAGACGGTGGAAAAGGCCACCGTTCACCATTTGTGTTAGCCAGCACCCTCCTCACCCAGCTAGAGAGAGACCTGGTAGGACATAAAATTATAATTAAGAGAGAGTAACCTGTCTCATGCATCTAGAAAGAAGGCAGAACAAGAGTTGTTCCTAGAGCATTGGAAAAAAGTAGCCCTTCTCTTTTCTGTGTTACTAACCCGAAAAGGAGTGCCTTCAGGTTCAAGCAGAAACAAGCATTCAGTTTGAAAGCCCCAGGTTAATCATGTCTGTTAATGGCTAGCTGTGTGGCCTTAAGCAAGCTACTCAGCTTCTCAGAATCTCAATTTATGAATCCATACAATGGGATAAGAATACCAGGTCTACAAGGCCATAAGGAGATCATATAAGATCACTCATGTATTCATTCAAAATATTTACTGTGTGCCTTCCTATGTGTCAGGCATTGTACTAGGAGCCAGGCTATGGCAGTGCACAAGACAAGCACAGTCCTTGCCCTCCTGGAGCTTGCAGATCAGAGGGACAGACATGACACAAATAACACCACAATGACTGCCGGTGTAATAATCTAGGGAGCCAGGCGCCAAGCTCAGTGCCTCGTTCAGAATGCACCTTTACTACACATGCGTTAGTCCCCTACCTTTCCTAACTTCTTCCAGTTAAAGTAATATAACAAGTGCTATTTGCTAGTATACGAGGTCTGACAATTACGTTCGTGAACTTGTTGCAACAACATTGCTAACCTTTTTTGATATCAGATGGATTATTCATTATGAATTTGTACCAACTGGACAAACAGTGAACCAAGTTTACTATTTGGAAGTGCTGAAAAGGCTGCGTGAAAAAGTTAGACAACCTGAACTTTTCACCAACAATTCATGGCTCTTGCATCATGACAATGCACCAGCTCACAGGGCACTGTCTGTGAGAGAGTTTTTAGCCAGTAAACAAATAACTGTATTGGAACACCGTCCCTCCTCACCTGATCTGGCTCCCAACGACTTCTTTCTTTACCCGAAGATAAAGGAAATATTGAAAGGAAGACATTTTGATGACATTCAGGACATCAAGGGTAATACGATGACAGCTCTGATGGCCGTTCCAGAAAAAGAGTTCCAAAATTGCTTTGAAGGATGGACCAGGTGCTGGTGTCAGTGCATAGCTTCACTTAGAAGGTGACTGTAGTTATATTCAGCAATGAAGTATGTGTAGCACTTTTTCTAGGATGAGTTTGCAAACTTAATTGTCAGGCCTCCCTAAGAAATTTTCAGGGGCTCTCACTGTAAGTAGGTACCATCTCAGGCCCACACAAACACAGGCAGGGCATCGAGGAAACCATGGCAAGGTGACTAAATTCATGTCGTCTCCAGGCTCCTAAGTGAAAGGAGACCCAGTAGAAAATGACCACATCAAGTCACATATCTCAACCTCAAAACCTCTGGCTCACTAGAGCAGACAGGCATTGTCCCAGGGGACTCGGGCTGTGTGGAGGCCAAAACAGCAGCTTCAAGTGGGGCTTGGGAATGTGGAAACCTGGGCCTCCACACAGCCCATCTATCCTAAAATATGAAGGGTGGAGGAGGGCCCTTTCCTCTACTAATGGGCTCAATTCATTTCTGGTGAAAGAAAGCCTGGGTTTCCCTAAGATTTACTCATGAGTGACAATGTTATTTAAAGCTCTCTGGGCACAAAGCTTTCCTAACTCCTCAGTGGCCTGGGACAAAAGGATCCGGCTGAGGCGCTGGTCCTGCTCATTGTGGGGCAGCAGCTGTGAGGCCTAAGCACTGCACAGAGATTTCCTCCCCCCTGCCCTCCCTCACCTCCCAGGGCCTGCTCTGTGCCCCCAGCACCGCTGGGGATAACGGCTGAGCTGGGAGGCCCAGGCCGTGCAGAGGCTCTTAACAGAAAAGCTTCCTCTTTTATTCCTGGAGCAGCAGCAGGGTCGGGAATAAATCTCACAGGCTTGGGCATTCGGGCAGCCTTATTTTGGTCACTGACTGGAGAATCAATTGCCTTCTCCTTTTTTGGTAACAAGCTTGCTGTCACCTGCACAGACAGTTCTAAAAATATTTGTCAGATTTACAGCAAGTGTTTGTTTACAGATTTCTCTCCCCATTTAGACGCTAAGGTTTCCTTACAGCAGTGGCTTATTTATTTTTACCTTAGTGTTTGGCTTGTGGTAGAAGCTTAATAAATGTTTGGAGAAAGTAAAAGAGACAGAGAAAGAGAAAGAGAGAGAGAGAGAGAGAGAGAGAGAGAGAGAGAGAGAGAGAGAGAGAGAATGAATAGATGAGTGACTACTGGTCTCCAAGGTTGGACTAGATTAGGAGATGCCAATCTGGATTTTAGAGACTCTAGTTGGTCCTCAGAGGTTCATTCCACAGAGTTATCAACTGGGGGGTGTCATGGGAATAGGGGCCTGTTCTGCTTCCCCCGTTTTGTTTAATCCAACTTTTATGATATTCATCTGTCTTACACATTAGGCTTCCTTATTTGAGATTTTGTTTGAATAAAAAGTTCTGTGGCTAACAGAACTGTTTAAAAAAATACTGGGCTAAGGGCCAGCTGAGTGGCTCAGTTGGTTAAGAATTGGCTTAAGAATGCGAGCTCTGAGCAACAGGGCCACCAGTTTGATTCCCACATGGGCCAGTGACGCTGCACCTGAGCTGAGCTGTTGCTGAGCTGCCAACAGGTGGCAGGATGGCTCAGCTGGTGTAACAACAAGATTGTGTGTTCAACAGTGGGCTACGCCCACCTGCTACAAATCTGAACTCGGCACCTTGAGCTGAGCTGCCGCCTGGATGGCTCAGTAGATAGAGCATGCACTCTTAACAAGTCTGCTGGTTCGACTCCTGCATGGGATGGTGGCTATACCCACCCACAACTAAGATTGAACACAGCACCTTGAGCTTAGAGGCCATGAGCTGCCGACAGGCAGCCAGATGGCAACTGGCACCCTCTACAACTAAGATTGAAGAACATTTTGGCTGGTTCCCTCTCCCCAATTCCCCAGTAAGATCTTAAAAAAAAAAAAATAGTGGGATAGATATTTTTCCCCCCTAGGTTTCTTCCAACTTTGCTGTTTTCTGTGATGGGTAAGTACTTGTATCTTTTCTGCTTTTGACCACTGTTGGAACATATTTCTGCATCTTATTCGCAGGAGGAAGGACACGGATAAAGGAATTCACTTGCCAAGTTTCCACGTGTGTTCTACTTGGGCCAGAGCTTGGGCAGCTAAGCTGCAGTGCCTGGTCCCCATGTGTCCTGGTTCTCCTTACGTGTGTGGTCTGTCCTGAGTCACAGGGACAGGGTACGGGGACTCTTGGGGTAAGTGGTGTTTTTAGCCTCTATCTCCAGCTCCATTTTCTCATGCCTAATTTTAACATAACTTACACTGCACTTTATATAGCACTTCTTTTGACTGTCCCACCCTGGGAGGCGACTCAGCGCACAGAGGACGGAAGTGCTGCTGTCGACACGTTGGTTATGGACACTATTAAAGAAGAGCTTGCCACTCAAATTTGAAAAGACATCCTCAGACAACCTGACAATTCCATAGCATGGACCATCAACAGAGTTATGGAGAGACTCCCATGACTTCATCTAGTCAGTCACCTAGCGCCTGTCTATTGAGCAACCACTACGCATGGGGCTCTGTGAGGCAGTGGGGACAGAGAGATGGATAAGAGGAAGCCCTTTTGTTAAGAAGCTCACATCCCAGTGACAACGTTAAGACGATGAGACAATTCAAGATGTTCAGCCATGGATCAAGTGCTATGGAATTACAGAGTAGAAAGAGAACAGTTCTCCTTGAGGGTTAGGAAGGGCAGCGGGGAAGATGTCACAGAAAAATGACATTTGAATTAGACCTTAACTTTGAACAGTTATTCAAGTCTGGAGGCAGGAGAGGGAAAGTAAGGCAGGCATGGGGCAGCGGAGAGAAGAGGAGGAGACTTAAGGTGCTAGACCATATCGGGGGTGGGGCTGAGGCACAGGCTTACGTCACGCACTCAGGCTGGAGCAATAGGTCTGATCAGATTGAAATGGGCCCGGTCAGCTTTGCTAAATATATCACTCTGGAGGCAGCGGGGAGCCAGCAAAGGTTTTAAAGCATGATCTCATGTGCCATGCCAAGGACTGCTAATTATCCTGTAGGCAATGGAAAAGGTAATCAAGCAGGCAAGGACTATCTAATCTTCATGTTAAAGGGCCTGCTGACAGCTGGGTGGAAGACTGGGGAGGGGAGGGGACTGGAGGCAGTCATAGGCTGTGGCCATGGTCCATCTGCTCTATTCCAGGGCCAAGCAGAGGAAACAGAATGGAGGAGAAGGGAGAGCTTCAAGGTACATTTCAGAGGGAGGAAAAAGTAGGACATGATGCCTCCTGGTGTACTGAGCTATGTGGGGAAGGTAGAAAGCTGCGTGGAGATAATGATAGTGGGTTAGGCTCACTGCCAGGAAAATGACTCACTTCTATACACCAGTATTACAGTTCACTGTTACCCTGACAAATGAACACAGCAGATCAGCAATTCCTCAACCCTTCTCTGTACGCACACAGTAAAAGTTGGTGAGCACCTGTAATATGCCAGGTATTATACTAGACAAAACAGACAGGGTCCCCCCATCAGGAACTGACAATGTCATTCCGAAACAGCTGGGAATTTTAACATCCATCACGAAATGACTTTATGATGCTCTGGACACCTTTCTCAGAAGGTGCCACCTTGCTACAACATAGCACGAACAATAACAGCTATCATTTCATACTTTGGTTTTATGCTTAACATGTTGCAAAACAACATTTCCACATAGATCATATGAGTCCCACAAAGTCTTTGGAACATCAACACACAACCAGTAGGTTGCAGAGCTAGTCTCCTTCTGATTCTAAGTTTAACAGGGATATTGTAATATACACGTATATCTTTTCCCTAAGTTTAAAAGTAATATATGTATGCTTATTATACACTGAAAGGTTAAGAAAAATTAAACAAAAATTACACCTATTCTCATCACCCAGAGATAGTCACTGCATCATTTTGGTGTATTTTATTCTAATAATTTTTTCTATGCTAAAAAATGTTTGTTTAAACAAAGTTGAGATCATACTATATATAAAATTTCATTCTCCTCACCCCGCCCACTAAAAATTATATAAGTATTTCCCCACATATGAAAACTTCAAGCTAAAAATATAATTAAAAACTTGAAAACACTCCAACTAATTAATTCCCCTGTCTTGTATAGTTTCCAAACTTTCACTATTATAAATTATGTTGTGATGAGCACACATGAAACTTTGCATTTCTGACTTTTTTTAGATTGAACTGCTATAAGTGGACTTAAGAGACTGATGGTTCTTTCATTCATTCATTCAACAAATATTTAATGGATACCCACTAGACGCTAAACAACATTCTAAACTGGTAATACAGTAATAGCCAAAAAAAAAAAAAGACAAAATATAATGCCTTCATGAAGCTTATATTCAAGAGAGGTACAGTAGTCCCCCCTTGGATATGTTCCAAGACCCCCAGTGGATGCCTGAAACCGAGGACAATACCAAACTCTAAATATACTATGTTATAGGAATCATTTTAGGGCATCTCTTTAGCATATCTGAATTGCCAGCATCACTACTCTTGCCCTTTGGGGCCATTATTAAATAAATAAGGGCTACTTGAACACAAGCACTACAATATCTTGATAGTCAATCTGATAATTAAGAAGGCTACTGAGCGACTAATGGGCAGGGAACATATATAGTGTGGATACGCTGGACAAGGGGGTGATTCAAGTGCGGGTCAGGACAGAATGGGATGGCACGCGACTTCATCAAGCTCCACAGAATGGCACCCAATTTAAAACTTATGAATTGTTTATTTCTGGAATTTTCTATTTAATACTTTTTGACCTTAGTTGACCATGAATTACTGAAATTTTGGAAAGCAAAACCAGAGATAAGGGGGAGGGGGCGACTGTATAAATAATTTTAAGTCTCTTTAGGGATATTGCTAAATCACTTTCAGAAAGGCTGGAGAAACTTACAACCCTCCTAGCAGTATGTAAGCAACCCATCTTACTGTGTTTTCACCAGCACTGAGTGTAATGGTTTAATTTTTCCTCCAATTTCATAACATTTAGTGGGAATGTTGCATTCCTTAGGGACTTCCCCTCTTCCCTCTCTAGCCCCATGTATTCCCCAACTAACAAAGCACAAATAAATTGAAAAGGCATTTAAATTCTCATCCAGATGGCAAGTTTCAAAGTTGTTTTTAATCTTCAGTGAGGAGACAATTTCAGCCCCAAATCAGGGATGGCAACAGTGGAATCACCTCCAATGTTTTGCAAGATAGCTCTTGAAGGTAATAGAAATGATGATGACAGATCTGTGTTCTGTTAGGGCCTGATGTGTCTGGAAGACAAGTCAGTAGCGACTTTCTTCAGCCAAATGCCAAGCCTCCCCAGGGGATCTCCCAGGACAAGCCAGGAAAGCGGCATCTCTGCAGGGGTGGGGGCTAAAGTCAGGATCAAGTATGGTTCTTTCATGAAAACACTTGGTGAGCAGGACGGGGTTTCGTTTTCTTTTATGGAGGCCTTTGAGGGGTGTTGAAGGCTGACTGGGGCTTATAATATGCATGGAAACATTAAAATATGTAAATACAATGCCAATAAAGAAATAACAAAAATGAAAATGTTATATATAATATTTTGGAGTGTTTAGCATGTATTAGAAAATTTCAGAATACTGCTTTTATAATAAATAAATCTACAGTGATGACTATGTATCAGGTACTATTTTAAGCATTTTTGACTCATGTAATCATCATAATCAGTTTATGAGGTAGAGATTGTCATCTTCATTTGAGAGATAAAGAAACTGAGACATAGAGAAGTTAAGTATTTATCAAGTCAGGATCTGATGCCAGTTGTTCTGTCTTTAAAGCCTGTGCTCTTACACACTACCTTATAAAAAGGAGGCTGATGGGCCGGCCAAGTGGCTCAGTTGGTTAAGAGCACGAGCTCTGAGCAACAGGGTTGCCAGTTCGATTCCCACATGGTCCAGTGAGCTGTGCCTGAGCTGAGCTGTCAACAGGTGGCAGGATGGTTCAGCTGGTGAGAGCACGAGCTCCTAACAACAAGGTTGCTGGTTTGACTCCCTCATGGGATGGTGGGTTACATCCAACTGCAACTAAGTTTGAACACAGCTCACCTTGAGCTGAGCAGCTGAGAGCTGCCGACGGGCAGCCAGATGGTGGCTAGACTTGGAGCTGAGCTAGCTGCACCCTTCACAACTAAGATTGAAGGACAACAATTTGTCTGTTCCCCTTCCCCAATTCCCCAATAAAATCTTTAAAGAGAGAGAGAGAGAGAGAGAGAGAGAGAGAGAGAGAGAGAGAGAGAGAGACTGATGATGAGATCAAGTAAATAGTTGCCCCGTTCAATGGTTCAGGTCAAGAGGGATTTAGTAAGTATCTCCTAGGAACTAGGCACCATGCTGGCCCAACGTCACAAACCTCATGAGTAGGAGGGCTGGACGCTTGGATCTAGCTCAAGGTTTGTTTGACTTCTTCATTCTTCCCGCTGTATCTTGCTTAAGAAAAAAGGTTCCCTTGTTTGGCTTGATGTGCTCAGAGGCATGGCTGGCACAGGGCACAGTGCTCTTGGAACAAAATGCCACAGCGAGAGGAACAGAAGCTCTCAGCTCTGCTGTCATTGTGGAGGGCAGCTCTGCCTGAGGGCACCTCTGGGTGGGCCCCTCTCTACACCTTCTAGACCCCAGACACTCTAATGTGGTCCAGGTGGTTCAGAATTCATCTTTTGGGTTCAGATGCCTCC
Organism: Hipposideros armiger; assembly: GCF_001890085.2. Taxonomy (NCBI): domain Eukaryota; kingdom Metazoa; phylum Chordata; class Mammalia; order Chiroptera; family Hipposideridae; genus Hipposideros; species Hipposideros armiger. The sequence goes on along the minus strand of NW_017731429.1, from coordinate 1,369,909 downwards.
ATACAATGAACAGCAGTCTTTAGGAATTCCAAGAAGTATTCTTACAATCCCAGGCCTTGGCATTAGAACCAACGGAACCTTCAGTTATTGAAAATTCTCTTATTTTACCCCTGACAACTCACACTATGCCTCAGACTGCTTTGATAGCTCCCACAACAGTTGCCTTCATATTTCAAAACCTATGAAATTACATATTTGAAGGGATTATTCATTTTTTTCCTATGGAAAGCACACATAGCCCATAATGTTTTAATAACGATAACCAGATGGATTGAGGGGTCTTTGACAAGGGGTTTCTTTAGCTAATTTGAGAACATACTGAATTTCAATCTTTTCTGACTAGTGCAAAAATGAACAGATTGTAAAGTGTCCTATAAATTTCCTACTTGTGCCATTTTAATACTTTCATCATAGCCAGATGAAATATATTTAAAGCCAACTCTCCCCTTTCTCCATTTCGAAGGTCTCCAGGTTTCAGGTTTTACTCAGTCAAGCCTAAGAAAACGTTTAACCAGAAGGACTGGATACTTCTAAGTAGTTCTCACTCAAGATGCAGCCCATAATACCTCCCAGTCAGCTCTTACACTCTGGCTTCCTTGTTCATTACGCTCAAAAGAATCCAAGACACTTTAAGAAGTTTTCTTACCTACATGTAAAATCATAAGATGCCAGGGCTGGAAGGGATCTTAATGATCATCTGGTCTACCTCGTTCATGTTCTAGATGAGAAAGCCGAAGTTTCAGAAAGGTTCAGTGACTTGGCTGGGGTCATGTAGGTAGGAAGTGGCAGAGTTTAGACTTGAACCTCATTCTAAGTGTAATATTCATTCATTACATCACTTTGCCTCTCTCTTTTGCTTTCCTTTTATGTACCTTCTCTCCTTTTTTTAAATGTTTTTTCCTGTCAGAGCCAGGTCTTAGGTGATGATGGGATGGGTCAAACCAGAGTAGATCAGGTTGTGGAGAACAGCCACAACAAGAGAGAAACACGGGGAAGGTTCCGCCAATAGGCAGCCAGAAAAAGTCAGGCTGACAAATCCAGCAGGAGGCAGAGGCCCAGACAGACAGGTGGTGTGTGTAGAGCAGGGAATTTGACATCAGGTACTACATAGCGGTGTAGTAAGCAGGCTAGATAGGTAGAAGGGAGCAGAGCCCCAGACTCATGGGTTGCCTTTCAGTGGCAGGGCTTGAGTTCATAAGACCTAAAGGAGTCTTATATACCAAGGCAGGGATGTGACCACAGGGGTCCTAATACATGGAACTGGAATCAGAATCTGGAATTCAGTCCCACAGAAGAAGTTTACAAGGTCATGACAGAACCAGCAGTGAACTGTTGGTCCACAGTTCCCTACATTCTCCCAGGCCAGTGTGGAAGAGATAGTTAGTAGCTGACCAAATAGTCCATGCACTTCCACGTATCTCCCGACCTCCCCTGAGGCTGGATTGGGGCCACGTGACTATTTCTGGCCAAAAGGTTGTGAGGGGAAGTAGAGACCAGACCGTGGCGGCCACACTCGTGCTGCTGGAGAAGGGGGGAGGAACGCTAGAAGTGTACCGAGAACAGACCTGTTGTCAGCTCCTGGCCTACCCCTCCCCGGCTCTGTGAAGCATACTCTGGGGAACGTGTGCAGCCTCAGACACAGCATGACCTTTCAGGGTGAGGACTTCACACCCACCTTGCTGCAAAGGAGCTGTTCCTAGGAGTAAAAAGGAGCAAAGATTCCCCTCATAAAATCAATGCCCTCTGCACATTATAACTGCTTGTTTTGTTGAGAAACAATTGAAAACTAGACAAAAATAGGAAATTTATAACTGATATAAATGTAAACATATATAAATACAAAAACATGATACAGAAATGGCCAGTTAGCTCAGTTGCTTATAACAAGAGCGCAGTGCTTATAACACCAAGGTTGCTGGTTCGATCCCCACATGGGCCACTGAGTTTGCACTCTCCACAACTAGATTGAAAACAACTACTTGACTTGGAGCTGATGGGTCCTGGAAAAACACACTGGTCCCTAATAAGATTTAAAACAAAAAAAAACAAAAAAAACCTCATGATACGAATGTAAACAGATTTCCATAGATGTAAATAGATTTACATAAGTATAAATAGATTTACATCTCTTAACTCATTTAGTCCTCTCAACAACTGAATGAGGCAGGTACTATTACTATTCCCATTTTACACATGAGAAAACTGGCACAGAAAGTGTGGGTAATTTGGGAGACAGTTGTCACAAACAGTTTGAGTAGACAAACCTGTAGGTTAGAAATGACATCTTGATAGATAGTTAAGAAAATTAACATTGAACATAATAATACCAGTTACTACAATTTAAGCTGAATCAATCTACTGTCTGTATCACATTATTTGAGTTTAAAATGAACCATTTTAAAGCAAAGAATTCAGTGGTACTTAGTGCATTCACATTTGCACAACCACCACCTTTGTCTAGTCCTAAAATATTTTCATCACTCCAAAAGGAAACCCCCTGCCCATTAAACAGTTGCCCTCCATACACCCATTCCTTTGTCCCCAAGACTGAAGCAACCACTAGTCTACTTTCTGTCTTTATCAACTTCTCTATTCTGGTTATTTCATAGAAATGGAATCATAGAACAGGTGACCTTTTGTGTCTGGCTTCTTTCACTTAACATAATGTGTTTGAGGTCCATTCATGTTGTAGCATGTACCAGTACTTCATTCTTTTTATGGCTGATTAATATTGCATTGTATGTATACATTGCAATTTGTTTATCCATTCATCTGTTGATGGACATCTGTGCTATTTCCACCTTTTGGTTACTGTGAATAGTGCTGCTGTGGACATACTTGTACATGTATTTGTTTGGGCACCTGTTTTCAGAGCATATACGAGTACCTAAGGCTATATACCTAGCAGTGTACTTGCTAGGTCATAGGGTGATTCTACGTTTAACCTTTTAAGGAGCCACCAAACTGTTTTCCACAGTGGCTGAATCATTTTACAGTCTCACCAGCAATGTACAAAGGTTCCCATTTCTCCATATCCTTACCAACACCTGTTAGTTTCCAGTTTGTTTTTATTACAGCTATCCTAGTGAGGATGAAGTGGTATTTCATTGTGATTTTGATATGCATTTCCCTAATGATTAATGATATTGAGCATCTTTTCCTATGCTATTGGCCATTTGTATGTCTTCTTTGGAGAAATGTCTGTTCAAATCCTTTGCCCATGTTTTAGTTGGGTTTTTGTCATTTTGTCGTTGAGTTGTAAGAGTTCTTTATATGTTCTGAATACTAGATCTTTATAAGATATAGGATTTGCAAACATTTTTCTCCCATTCTGTAGGTTATCTTGCTATCTTAAAGCTGGGTTTCTATATCTGTTTCTTACTGCAAAGAGATTTTTTATGATATTAAAAGGTTTATTTTAATACTTAAAAGGATTATTATAAGTATTAAAATCTTATAGCTTTGAAACGGTAAATGTTTGTTACGGAAAACTACACTTGTTATAATTTGTTATAGAATTTATTATTAAACTTTGTGGTTTGTAGCAGAAATTAACAATATTTATTAAGCATCTACTATGTCTCTTTTTCTTAATGTATTTTAATTTATGTTGAGGCAGAAGGCTTTTACCACTGACATGGTTAACTAAACATAATCCAGCGTGGTACAGTGGAGAAAGTGCTGGAATTACAGCCCAGCTTCACAGCCAGTCAAGCTCAGACAACCTTCTTTATGTTTGTCTCTCAGTTTTCTTCATCTGTAGGATGGGGGTGATAATACTTGCTTCACCTCTCTCCAGGGGCTCTTGTGAGGATCAAATGAGAAAAATGAAAATCTGCACCAAGGAATCAGAGCTCTGTGGAATACCTTCCCACACGTGTATGCGTGTGTGCACACACAAAAACACTTCATAAACTGTTATCCACTGGTGGTGGCCTGGGCAAATCAGGCTGCTGGAGTTTTCTAAAACACACATCTGGCTTTGCTACTCTGTCCTCTACAATCCTACAGTGGCTCCTTGTCTTCAAAGAGAGACTTGGTGATCTGACTTTCCCACCTCCTCTGCAGCTCTGACTGATGGGGCCCCAGGCCTGGCCATGCCAACCTGATGTCTTGTCTGTACCACCCTCTGCTGCCCCTTGGGGCATCTGCACATGCTGTCCACAAGCACTCAGTTAGAAGGCTGGGTATGCTTCTGAGTCACAGGATCTGAGATGTGGAAAGAAGTATCAGTCCTTGGAAGCATCTTACAGTTGTGATGGAGAGGGAATTACTGTGGCTTTTGAAGACTTCTGTTGGGAACGTGGCTCTGCCACCAATGGATGTATGAACCTGGGCCAGCCCTCTGGGCCTCAGATTCCTCATCTACTAATTCAGGTGAGCTCAGCGTCCCTTTCAGTCTATGACCTGGCATTTCCTCTATGAACAAGTATGATTGTTATTTTTTAAGTTTTACTCACGTATAATTGACAAATAAAACTGTAATATATTTAAAGTGTACAGTGTGATGATTTGATACAGTATACATTATAAAATGATTCCCATCATTGAGTTAATTAACACATCCATCACCTCACATATTTACCTCCCCCGTTTTTTTATAAGAAAGCTTAAGTTCCACTCTCTTAGCAAATTTCACTTGAATGATATAGTGTTATCAAATACAGTCATTATATTATACATAAAATCCTCACATTATACCTTAGATCAGGTCCTTATAACCTAAAATTGGTACCCTTTTACCAACCTCTCCCTATTCCTCTCAACCCCAGCCCCAGGCAATCACCATTCTACTTTTAGTTTCTAAGTGTTCACATATTTTTTAAAGATCCCACATATAAGTGATACCTGCAGTATTTGCATTAGCAAATATCTTTTGTTGAATTACATTGAAGTCAGTGGTCCTTAATAATAGCCATTATCCATTGACGTTTACTATGTTAGGCTCTATTTAACTATTATACATTATTTTAAATCTTTGTAACAATCCTTTAAAAACAGATTTATAAAAATCATGCCTGTTTTACAGGTAGGATGGACAAGTAACTTTCTGGAGTCAGACAGCCAGAGGGGGAGGAGCTAGCTAGGGTTCAAACCCGGACAGCATGACTCCAAAGTCTAGTTTTTTCTCTTCAAGTCTCTTCCTCCAAGACTCTTTCAATGATTTTTCTCTTCCCTGAGTTTACCTCCCCACCCTTTCCCAGGGGCCTCCCACATCTGCCCAGAAACATTTGACTATTTCTCTACTGCACTGATTTTCTAAGAGCTTTGAAGCCCACGTGCGTCCCTCCCAGAGAAGGATCTGGGAGTCTATTTAATGTTGCAGAGAGAAAGCTCCACCTCTCCTCCACTCTTCCAATGCTATCTGAACTCATTGAAGAATAACAATAACAACAATATCACGTGACACTTACATAGCAATGATCAATTTATCCATTGCTGTCTATTATCTTATGAGACTGCCACAGCAATTCCATAAGTTAAGTGAGGATTCATTTTATAGAGGAGGAAACGGAGGCTCGTTTTCCTTCTGGCCTTTGACAAACTGGCTTGAGTTGGAGTTTGGGGAGCTATCTCAGGGACATGTCTCATTAAGGTTCTCTTTGTAGACAGCAAAGGGAAGGGGGTATCTCTGGCCGTTTATAGCCACACACACAAGTGCCACTCAGATGAAACCCTGGCCTTGACCCTAACGAATCAATCAGTGGTGGGCCTTTGGTGAAGCTATTTCAGGGTGCTTTTAGTGATCTGACATCCCAAACAGGCTTCTCGCTTTGCCCCATGAGCTTGGCAGAGCCCCCAAAATATCCCTAACAACCCCAGTGACTGATGTTCACCAGATGCTGCTCGAGGCTCCTGTTGTCACGTGGAGATGATGGAAATATCTGCCATTACCCACTGGGAGCTGATGCACAGTCCATAGTGCTAATCACTCTCCCTGTACAGAAAAGGGGAGGTGTTTCAGCAGAGTGACGTGGTGACTTTGGTTGGTTGACTGTTTTTGATTTGGAGGTCATTCGTCTGGCTTTGAATTATCTGGTGCTTATCCTCACTGTCTTAATCATCCCCACTTCTTTTTCTAATCCATGTGTCACCAGAAGAAAGCACTGTAAACATGTGAGGTTGCTGTTTTCAGCAAATTCACTCAGTAATTGATGCCAAACCAGGATTTGCCTGAAAACCAGTCCGGCGCTGACAACAAGAGAAGGAGATAGGGTTACATTTCTTGTAAACCGACAGCTTGATTTTCATTTTGGCACACTGTGGGTTTTGTTGTTGTTGCTGCTCTGGACTGAGGGATAGGCTTCTTTTTCATAGCTGAGTTTATGGTTTAATGTGCCATTGCTTATTGAAACTTGCTGCATAAATCCTATTCGATTTAACACATTCACAGTCATGAAGAATTTTCGCAATCCATCCTCCGGTCACAATGATCCTTCTAAATTGCAAAAGTGATTTGCTCCTCCTTATTTGGACTATTCTGGTTAAAATTATTTTTCAGATGTATTGATTGGGCTGATATTCACCTGGTATTCCAACAGCTCTGTGAAGTGGCTGGCCTCCATTTTGATTGAGTTAGATCCATGCCACACAGGTCACTAAATATTTTCAATATTACCCCTGCTTTTTAACCTCTACTTAAACCCTTACCCATGTGGTACTAAGTCAAGTGATTCCAGAAAATACATTATGTCTTGAATTCCCCAAGAGCTTTTAGCTTCTCATACCTTTGCCTTGGAAGCCCCCAACTTTCCCTAACTCCTCTCTCATGCTTCAGTGATCTCAGGTCTCTGAAACCTTCCCTAACCCCTTCCTCTCTCCCTTTTCACACCATCCACATTCTTAGTCATTTCTTCCTCTCTATTCCACAGTACTTTGTAACACTAGTGAGTGAAGAGATATAGGTTTTTTCACCACGGGGAAAAATATCTCCCAGAAAGCAATTCAGTAACATCAGAAAAAGGCAAACTAGGAAAATAAATCCATTCCATAAGGAATTTATAGACTCTTAGCATTGGAAGGGATCTAAGAACATCCTTCCCATCGTTTCTGCAATATTCTTGATAGGCATACTTTCAGCTTCCAATCAGGCACTTCCAGACATGGAGAAGTCAGTGCTTTTTTAAAAAGTTTTTCTTTACATCAGCAAAAGCTGATCTTGCAATAAAATCTACTTATATGTCCTTGGTCTTCCTTCTGGAGATGCAGAATAAGCCTGTCCCCATTCTACCTGATGGCCCTTCCAATATTTGAGGAGGATTCTCATTTCCTTTCTGACCTCCAGGAGACTGGGGCCCAGAATCATTCTTCCTGGCATGCTAGACTCATGCATGACTGTCCCTGTAAGCTAAATGTACCTACTGGGTTATTTCCCAAGTACTTGGTACTAGGCTGTTGTTTGGGGCGAATATAAATACAATTTATTCCAGAATTGATTAATTTAAGTAGTAGCAGCACACCTTCTTAAATATAAGTTTATGAATGCAGAAAAATAAACAGTAAAAATAACAGAAGGCATTTCTTAGAAAGACAGGGAAAGTTCCAAATATTCTGTGATGGATCTAGCAGGTGAAAGGTCAGCAGCAGCTCATTATTTGTGAAATGTTATGCCTGTTTCTTGCAGAAGGATGAAGAGGCAGCCGAAAGATCAGGCCTCTGGGTCTCTCAGAGGTCATGCACACTTGCTTAATTAAGGAAAATTACTAGCAGGGGCCACTGTGGGGAGCTGGAGACCACTCGGAAATGAAACAGAATTCTAATAAAATGAAGTCTGCTTATGATGGAAGCAATATGGGCAGTGTCTGAATCTATTTTGGGAAATGATCCTGGAATTTTTCTGTGAGGATCCATTCACAATAGTGATTGTCAGGTATGGTTTAAAAGCAGTTTTGCCCAGGGACACACAGCAATGAATTCAAATACCTGCTAAGCTCCCTCTAGAGGTTCAAGTGTGTAGCTGTCAGCAGAGATCATGGGCTTTGGAAGCTGACTCCAGGGTGTCCAGAGGGGAGTCAAGACAAATTGAGGGGCCATCAGTTCTTTCTGTTAATTAGAGCCAAATCTATTGGCTGAAAAAAAAAAAGTAAGGCTGAGGGTAAATCTATCGTGAATATACGTTCACATAGAAGAGGTAGTAACTGGTAATATTTTCCAAAATGCCAAATTAGGTAATAGGCTGATGGTTCACAGTGAAATGAAGAAAGCACAAATTCCTTAATGGCTTCCCAGATGTGCTGACTTCTAAAAGGCACAGATCTTTTGGTTAATGGATGATGTAATCAGCACCATCATCATTATAGCCATCAACGGCCGAGCACTTATTATGTGCCAGGCACTGTGTGACATCCTTTACTTCACTTTCTCATGCAAGCTTCACAAGCCCCCTTTTAGATATTAATAGATACTATTATTAGCACCATTTATAGACCAGGAAGCAGGAATTTAAGCAAGTTAAGTTCACATCGTTAATATGTGGTGACGCCGGGACAGGTCTCTGGTCTGTGCTCTTGAACACAATAAAATAGTGCTTTCTCATCAGAGGAAACTGGACTCACAATTAAAGACTAGTCCCAAGCACCCAATTAGCAAGCAGTGCCGTTAATGAGGAGGTTTGACTGAAAGTGTACATACAATGCCTAGTCCATCTTGAATGTTCAGTGGAAACCTTCCCCTCTGAAATGACTACCGATCTGACTACATGTGTCCTGAGTGTAGCTTCCAGAGCACACAAACCCCTGGAAGACAGTCCATGTCGTTTCATCTTTGCACCCTGTCACCTAGACCAGTATGCTGCCTGTACTGGGTGCTGAATACATATTTTCTAAGTGAGTCAATGAATGATTGCATGCCTTTATGCCAGTCTTCTCAGAGTTTACAATCTGCTAGGAATGGAAAGATTCCTAGCAGACACACACACACACACACACACACACACACACACACACACACACCATTATAATACTAGTCAGAAATGAGTTTAAATACACTGACGATACATACCAGCAATTCCATGCTCTTCATATAAGCCAAACAAACTTGCCCATGTACTAGGAGTCATGTGCAAGAATGTTGACTGCAAAGTTGTTTCTAGGAGCAAAACTGGGAACAACTGCATGTTTATCAACAGAGTCATGGAGAAGTACATTTCAGTTTCCCGATACGATGGAATGCTATATATCGTGATTAAAATAAGTAGTCTAAAACTAAATGTATAACATGGATAAGCAGGAAAAAATAGTAACATTTATTTAACACCTATTAAGTACCAGGCACTACTTTATGTGTTTTGCATATATTAACTCAGTTCTCACAACAACCCTTTGAGGGTAGGTAGTATCACCAAACCCATGTCAGAAGTGAGAAAGTTAAAGGATATGTATATGTGTTTGATATAATTGCTAAGATGTTTAAACACATAAAAAATAATATAATTTAAGAATATATCTATATGTATTAAAGGCATTAAAACATGCATAAGAGTCATTAAACACCAAATTTCTGATGGTGATTACATCAGGGGTGGCGAAAGAGAGGTGACTGTGATCTGAGAGAGGAGTAGAGTGGACATCAAATGTATTTAGAATGTTTCATTTCTCAAGCTAAGTGATTGGTACATAGATATTCTTTCTATTTATACTTTTTTCTACATCTGAAGTATTTCCAAGTATTTCATAATGAAGAAAGTGATCAAGAGGAGAAACTAAATACTGTGAAGCCTCAAAGGAAAGAAATATTATTCCTGATATTGCGTGGAGAAGAGGCATTTAAATTGGACCTAAACAGTCTGGGCAGGACTAGCAAATGTGGAAGTCAGAGTGTGTTAGCTGAGTGAGTGATGTGTGCACAAGGGTGGGAGGTACAGAATTCAGATTGTTAGAGAGACATTATACTTTCCATCCCAAGGCCCCCTGGGAGTCCCAGCCTGAGGGACTCAGACCCTGGATTCGGTGGCTCTGTTGTCTGCTTGGCCTCCTTTCTGTGGCGTAGAGCTGGGGCATTGGCTAGGCAGGGGCGGCGGGGGACGCTTGCATCTGCTGGCATCCTGTATGGTTCAGACTGTGTCGTGGGGACGGGGAGTGCTTGTTTGCTACTCAAAGGCAGATTGGCAGGGACGTGGAACTTTATGTTTACAACCATGAATAATGACTGGCAGACTGTCTACTTTTGAGTTTGGGGAGCAATGATGGGGACTTGCTGCAAGTCAAAACCCAGACAGTGACTGGCCGACAACAGGGGTAAGTGTTTCGCTGAACAAAAGGAACCAGCT
>NW_017731429.1:1356527-1358787 GCF_001890085.2 Hipposideros armiger | reverse complement strand
AAGGGTAATATGATGACAGCTCTGATGGCCATTCCAGAAAAAGAGTTCCAAAATTGCTTTGAAGGATGGACTAGGTGCTGGCATCAGTGCATAGCTTCCCAAAGGGAGTACTTCGAAGGTGACCATAATGATATTCAGCAATGAAGTATGTAGCACTTTTTCTAGGATGAGTTTGTGAACTTAAATTGTCAGACCTCATATAATCATAGACTAACTACTCAGCTTCTCTAAACCTCAGTTTCCTCATCTTTAAGACAGGGACCATTAAAGCAATCCCCCCTCAAAGGGTTGCTGTGAAGAGCAAAGACAATTTACCAATGGCTACCATTTATTGGATGTTCACTATGTTCCTAGCTCTGTGCTCAGCACTTGGAAATAGAATCTCACACAAGCTTCCCAGCACCTATAAAAAGGAACTGGGGAATAGACAGCTTAAATAATTTGCCCCAGTCTTACAGCTCATACATTTTGGATCTGAAATTCAAAGCCAGGTCTGCCTGGTTCCAATCACAATTATTCCATTAGAGGCTGCAAAGTGCTTTGCAAATGTTATTTCCAACACTTAGAAGTCATAACTTCATCTCAACTAGGTTAAAACATCCTCTCTTAAATTGACCTATTAATTTGGAATTAATTTAAATCCAAAACACATAGGCTGCATTACATCCTTGCTGTAAGTCCAAGATCTCCTTTGCTCCATCTGTATAGACGGGGCCTGCTTTACTTTCTGTCTGGGCCCTCCATGGACCAAGTTGGACATCAAAGGCCCCCAGAGCAAGAATAACCTTCCCCGGGAGACCCAGGTTTTGCAGTTGCTAGGGTGTTGCTCTTACCTTGGACCTCAGTTTCACATCTTTGCAATTTCTTGGCAATGGTCACCAACCAGGTGACTAAAGATGTTTTTTGTAGTCTCCCCAAGCTGAGTCCTCAAACCCAAATATTCACTTCACTTGCCAAACACTTCCCTGAATTAGGTGCTCTGGAAGTTAAGCTTCTCAATAGCTTCTCTGTATCCACTAACCTATGAACAGATCAAGCCACTTCTTTTATTCCTCTTCTTCTTCATATTACCTTAAATATTAAGGGTTTGGCACTCCTAGTTCCATAGCACTTACCACTTGAAATAAATTAATGAGCTACTTCTTTACAAAATGTCTAAAATATTAAATCGTCACATGTGGCCATAAGAGAACGTGTAGGGTTTTTGGCTATAAGAATACATCTCTTCTGGCAGAACCAAATTTTATTATATGATCCAGTCTGAAAAGCCAACAGCTATGGCCTTCAGATGGAGGTGCTTTTGGGACATGCTCTCCTGGCTTTCAGAAATCAAAGTTGGAATTTATACACAATTCTTCCACAGGAATAGATGTTAGATTCTGGCTGCATTTGAGGCCTACACATATTTTTCAGAGTCATAGTTTGAGAAGCAGCAGCCTCTAGATAATTGGAATCATAACATTTTAGAGCTGGAGGTTACCTGAGAAAGAAACCATTTAGTAGAGGCTTCTCAAATTCCTGCTGAATAGAACTTAATGTTCAATCATTAGCCACCATAATAAATACCATTCATTAAGTACCTACTAAGTGCTAGTCATGTATTAACTTATTTGGTCCTACCCCAAACCTTGTAAGGTACATGCTGTTGCTATTCTCATTTTATAGATGAGGAAATGGAAACACAGAGATTTAAATAATCTGTCCAGGGTTCAAAGCCAGACAGTGGGACTTCACTTAACCACTCCTTTGTACTGCCTCTTGAATCAAGGTCTAAGAGCTAGTAAGTGTCCACTTCTGCTTCCTCCTGGAGTCAAGTTGCTACAGGTATGCACCTTGCCCCTGGAGGGCTGTTGAGGTGAGGATATATGTACATGGGGGTGTTGATGATGGTGTGAGGTAGGAAGTAGTGGAGTACCTCCTTTTTCTTCTCAATTCCCCATACTCAGAGAATGGTAGTATCCTGACCTTGTGGGTGTTGTAGCTTGGGGGTTAGGGACAGAATGAAGCCTAATTCATGTGTCCTCTTCTCAAGGATTCTTCTGTGTAATCACTTCTTGAAAATCACAAAATATTCTTGTAGTGGTTTAAGAGTGTGCTCCTTTGAAAAGATTTTTTTTAATTAAAAAAACCCAAAAAACCCAAACATGTTAATTGTGTGGAATGTATGGAAAAGAAGAAGAAAGTAAAATTTACTCATAATGCCACCACCCAAAGACACAGCCACTGTTGACATTTTGGTATGTTTTCTTCAGTCATTTTT
>NW_017731429.1:1347789-1353922 GCF_001890085.2 Hipposideros armiger | reverse complement strand
GTCAATGTTGTTGGTGAAAAAACTATTCATGTGAAAAATTATAGGATAACACTGAACCTGCGTAATAGAGTGCTAAATTGAGTGTTAGCACTATGGTACCAACTAACATTAGCTCCCTCTTGGCTGCCAAATTGGACTTCTCTTGTCAACATGATTCCTTTTGGAAGTGGAAAGAAGGGAGGGTTTGGATTAAATACCATACATTAATTAGGGCAGCAAATCTATCCCTTTGGTGTAAGCCTGATTAGCTGACTAATGCTCTTCCAATTTTGGGATTCACAATAATTCATAGCAACAAATCATTTATTCTGGGGATGATTTCTTCCCTATAAGTACATTTTCCAGCGTAATTAATCATATGCTCTGAAGTGCTAAAACACTATTTCTGGACAAAATTTAAAAATAAAGTTGCTTACAATTTCAGTTTCACACTCTAGACTACAAACACATATCTTATCTTCCTTTAGATCTATCTGTAGCCCAAAACACAGTGCCCAGCACCTACAAGGTGTCCAATAAATGTTTTACCAAAATGCAGTGTATGACATCTCCCTAGCTTCTTCTAAGTGGTTTAATGAACACAATCCAACTTTATCTCAACAACTACATTCATTATCTAAACACACTAACTGCATGTCATTTCATGGGAGTCATTTGCCTTCGTGAAATGGCCTCAGACATGATCTTTTCATTTCTCCAGCAGTTTTTAAGTTTTACATCTCCTCTCTTGTCACAGCAATCACTGCTAGCTGTTGTCATATTGCCATCTTTTGGGTGTTCTCTTTCCTACAATATTGTGAACTGGGGAATCAGAGAGCCCATTTCTTGGTGTGATATCTTAAACTAAGAGTCAATAGACTTTATTCAAGGAGCTCTGGTTGCTTGGAAGGTTAACTTTCATTTATTCACTAAAAAAAAAATATATATATATATATACATAAATATATATATATGTATGTATGTATGTATATATGTATGTATATGTATGTATGTATTGAATGCCGTTTTTGGTGCCAGTCACTGTTCTAGGTGCAACATTAATGAGAAAACTGATACAAAGGCCTTTACCTTAAAGGATAATCCATTTGGGAGACAGATGATTAATAATAAACATAATAAGTCAGCAGAGAGGTGTGTTAGTGATAAGTGCTAAGGAGAAAAACGTTGAATGGGATATGGAAAATCTGGAGTACAACGTGGGGGGAAAGCGGAACATGGTATTAAAGAGTTGGTCAAGGTTGACCTCTGAGAAGGTGGGACTTGTAGGAGGTGAGGCAGTTTGCCAAACAGCTATCTGGAGGAGCCAGGTTCCAGGCAGAAGGCAAAGAGCAGCAAAGCCTGCAAAGCCAGGATGGAGAATCGCAAGGAGACCAGTGTGACCAGAGTGGCTTGAGCGACGGGAAGTCCAGGAGGAGATGAGACTGGCCTGGGAAAGGACAAGCTGGGAGGGAGGGCCTTGCGGGCCACTGGGTTTTCCTCATGAGGTAGATGGGGCAGAGGTCATGGCTCCATTTTACAGATGAATCAATTCAAAACCACAGGGTTTAAGTGGAAATTTAAGGCATCAGTGATCACTGTTAGCTGTTGTCATATTGCCTCCTTTTAGGGTCTTTTCTAATATGTTAGAATATATGTCTTCTCTTTTCTAATATGTCAGGCTTTATGCAAGGGACTTTGGAGCTAATATCTGAACTTAGATCTTCGGATTGCAAATGCACTCTTCTTTGCATGATGCCATGTAGTCGCAGGGAGAATGTTGGCCACATGTCAGGGAACAACCATTGAAGGAAGCTGATCACATCATGCATTTACACATTGATTCTGCTGCTTACAAAGGGGTTACCTTATAGGCACTTCCACCTGGTAACACCCTTTGAGGAGTTAGTTTCAGCACTTGTTATCTTAATATAACGCATCTTTTTCTATTCAAATATTTTATAACTCAGGCATTTTGCTAATTCCACCAATCTCTCTGCCTTTTAGGGCCTCAGTCCAATTTCCTGAGGTTTTACATAATAGGCTCCATCTGATCTAGGGCCATTTGTCTCAGTACATTTTCCCATCAGAGTGTGAGGCTTCTCGGGCCTTGTGATTGGTTAAGTGATGCAACACAGTCCAAGCTCCTGACTTGTCCTCCTCGGAAGTTAAGATCTGGGTTTAGATCCAGGGCACAGTTGATGTCCAGGGAACGCTTCCAGGCCTCACAACAAAGTGTCCAAAACCCAAAAGTTTCTGTTTTGAGTCCAAGTCAGAATATCAAACCCTGTCTATTAAGGCCAACTCCAAATTTCTCCATAATTGCTTTGGGAAGATTGTTTGCCTACTTGAAATATTCATTTCCCATCCTGACACATTGTTCTTTGAGGTTAATAAGCAGAGCAAAATCACCATTTTCAACAATTTCAACCCATTGCCAATGGAAAGAAAAACAATGTTTTCATTGGCACAGAATTCATAGAATTTAAGAACAATAAAGGTCAACTACACCATATTTTTAAAACTTTTTTTCCCCTTTAGTTTTGGCTAATTTGCAAGCATGATTCTCAGAATTCTTAAACAGAAATACAGAACTTAGAATTATTTACAATTGGCATAAGAATTTCTTTTGCATAATCAACAGGTCAGGGCTGATTTCATCACATCAGTAAGTTTTTATTTATGTGTTTTTCCTAAAGTACTTTTAAATTCAGGGCTTTCTTATCCCCATCCCCCACTTTTTATTTTAAAATAGCAAATTCCCAAACTTTAAACTTGTATTTGTGAATAAGGCCATCTTCAAATGCAAGCTGACCTAAAACATAAGTTTAAGGTCAGGTTAGTCTAACCTCTTAGCATAATTTAATAAGGAAGATGTAGAGGGTTTTCAGGACAAGCAACATTCAAATCATAATTACAATCTACATTGGAATAATTGGGAGAGGGAAGGTCTGTATGAGACTTAAAAAAATAATCAGAATATTAAAATATTTGTTGAATAAATTTTTATATAATGAAAATGATCTCTTTAAAGCAAAAAATGAAATTATCTTTTTCCTTAAAGAGAGCTATAAATTTTCAAAATTTACAGGAGCTTTGTGGATCATCTAGTCTAGGAATAATAAGTAAGTTGAATAAGAATAATAATAAGTTGAAGCCAACTTCAAACAATTGTTAGTGGATGCCTGGAGCGCTGTGTGAAAAATACTGGGAAGCCACATCAGAGCTCAGTGAAGAGGGTCATGGTTGATTAATAATGTCTGCCATGATCAGGGGAGGGTGTGGAAAGCTGCAGGACACGGAGACGGACATGAGTGGAAGAACATATTTCAGATACTTTTCACTGATCCAGTTGAACCTACCACCTTGATAGAAGACAAACCTTAGACTGCAGAGCAATTGTCTGCCAGACATTGCTAGTTTGTGACAGAGCTAGAATTAAAGCGCAGCATTTTAGGTTTTAATTTTGTTTTTATTATTTATGATTTATTTATTTATTTATTTACTTTTTTGTGGCAAAAATGTTTTTTATTATTATTATTCCTAGTTTCAGGTGTACAAAACAATGCAATAGTTATCCTTTTCACCCCTCACAAAGTGACAACCCCCCTCGCCCCATCCACTGTCCCCCACTCCCAATATCATACATATCTATTACAATTCCATTAACTCCATTCCCACACTCTACTCCACATCCTGTGACTATATATGTATTAAATTATAGTTGACATATAATATTATTCAACAGCAGCTTCAGATGTACAGTGCAGTGGTCAGGCCTCTACACCATCCGTGAATTGGTCTCCCTGACAAGACATGAGACCATCTGGCCCTCTAAAAAATATTTACAACATCATTGATAATATTCCCCAAACTGTCTTTTCTATCCCTGAGGCAATATTGTAGTTACCAATTTATGTTGTCTCGTCCTTTCCCCTTCTCCCTCATCCCCACCCCCTCCAAATTAGCAATCATTAGTTTTTTCTGTGTCTCTGAGACTATTTCTGTTTACATTACTTGTTTATTCAGTTCTTTAGATTCCACATATAAATGAGATCACATGGTATTTGTCTTTCTCTGACTGACTTATTTCACTTAGCATAATGTTCTCTAGGTCCATCCATATCAGTGCAAATGGTACGATTTCCTTTTTCTTTATAGCGGAGTAATACTCCATTGTGTAATTGTACCACAGTTTCTTAATCTAGTCGTCTACTGATGGGCATTTCAATTATTTCCAAGTCTTGGCTATTGTGAATAGTACTGCAATAAACATAGGGGTCCATATATTTTTTTCGAATTAGTGTCTTGGGTTTNCTTGAAAATATTTTCAACATGAAAATATTGAAACTTCTCTTCACCTGAAACATCACTTCATTTAAGAATTTCTTAGTATTGACATTGATTATCAAGCTGTCAATTGTCACTATGGAAATAAGCAAGTTATCATGGAATTTTTATTTAAATTATTTTCTTGTATGAACCCCCTCCCCATTTTTCCCAAAATCACACTAGAGCTGTGTAGTTCATTGTTTGGTAGAATGGCAAGTAGAAATACTCTCCTCACCTATAATATATGTGACACAGTATCAGGCAGTAGCACAGTATCAGAAAGTGGTTAACAACAATGGTTCTACCTCGGTAATATTCTTTCAAAAAACTCATAATCATAAGAACTACATGAGAAAACATCCGTAAAACCCATTTGGGGGATATTCTACAAAATACTTGGCCAGTACTTCTTAAGTCTGTCAAGGTCATGAAAAATAAGGAAAGATTGACAAATTGTCACAGAGCAGACAGGTTAGGGGGACATGGCAACCAAATGCAATGTGGTTCTCTGGACTGGATCCTGCAAGCAAAAAAGGGACTTAGTGGAAAAACTGGTGAAATCTGAATAGAGCCTGGAATTTAGTTAATAGTGATGCACCAACATCAGTTTCTTGATTTCGACAAGTGTTCCACGGAAATGTAAAACGTTAACATGGGGAGAAACTGGGTGAGGGGTATATGTGAACTCTCTGTATTATCTTTATAACTTCTATGTAAATTTGAAATAGTCCATTAAAAATAGATCTACCTTATGACTCAGCAGTTCCACTTCTGGATATTTATCTGAAGAAATCAAAAACACTAATTTAAAAAGATATATGCAGCTCTCTGTTCACTGGAGCATTACTTACAATAGCTAAGATATGGAACCAACTTAAGTGCCCATCGGCAGACAATTGGATTAAGAATCTGTGGTACATTTACACAATGGACTATTACCCATCTACAAAAAGAATGAAACCTTACCATTTGCGACAACATGAATGGATGTGAACGGTATTAAGCTAAGTGAGCTAAGTCAGACAGAGAAAGACAAATACCATATGATCTCACTTGTATGTAGACTCTAAGGAACAAAACAAACAAACAAACAAACAAACAAATAATAAAATAAAATATTCCAAAATAAAAGTTTATTTTTTAAAAAAGATGAAGAACAAGCATTCTGGAGTCAGTCTGATTTGAGTTTGAGTCCTGGGTATGGCATTTGTTACAGCTGAGTGATTTTAGACAAATTATTTATTTGAATGTCGGTTCATCTATTTTATATGAAGAAAATTATCTACCACAAGGGGATGTAGGTCTTAACCCTAATAAAGCAGATAAAGCACTTAGCATTATTCTTGACACAAGGTGAGTGCTCAACAGATGTAAGCCACATGATTATTTTATTTAGTTTGAGGGTTCGTCCTTCCAATTCTTATTTTCCTGCAAAATAAGAAGGAATTTTCATGCATAGCTATGTGAAAGGTGGAAAATTAAATAGCCTCATTAAAATTTCAAACTCAACACAAAAGAGACAAACTGTTACATGAATCTGGAAATGGTAACTGGTGCTGGCTTTTGGGTCATTGCTCTTGTTTTCTGTATAGCTATTTTGCCCTTTCCTAAGGGTAGGTGTAATGAGAAGATATAAGGTTTTGAAAAGAGACTACATTCTAGCATTGATTGCCCAAAATAACCAACTTACAAATGCCCATTGTAAGACATAGGAATTCTTTCACTTGCACTGCTTAGAAAAATAATCTTGCAGAGAATTGAAAATGGTCTGTGCTTGGCCTCTACCCAAAGGCAAATTATTTTAGTATGAAAGCCTAAGGAAAAT
>NW_017731429.1:1327215-1342889 GCF_001890085.2 Hipposideros armiger | reverse complement strand
CGAGTATATAACAAACTCTGTATTTTGAGTGGAAATGTTAGGGGGTCGTCTTATACGCCCAGTCGTCTTATACGCCGGCAAATACGGTAAGAGTGGAATTGCTGGGTCATAAGGTAGTTCCATTTCCAGTTTTTTGAGATACCTCCGTACTGATTTCCATAGTCGCTGCACCAATCTGCAATCCCATCAACAGTGCTCGGTTTTAATTTTAGATCCTCTTGTCAATGGAAGTCATTACAATATGCATTACACACTTCCCTGCCATAGTATGTACATTAGAAAAAGACACTGCCACATCCAGTGATGCCTACAGGGTCATAGGGCTATATAAGGCTGTTTGCTGTTTATTTAACATTCTCATGAAAGGAGAATGCCTGTTTGTTAAAACATGTGGATTTCTGGTAGATCAGACAGATTTCTGATTCAGTGGATGGGGACCAGACAATTATACTTTTATTAAGAGCTCAGAAGGTCTATGGACCGCAATTTGACAAACACTGAGATGGTATTTATTTTTTTTCTGCCAGTTTTGTTCTAGGTTTTCCTACTTCACACTGTCCTCACACCACCTTTTCTGTCTGGTCTCTTCCTCCATCCATATTTTTTATGTTTTCTTATCTCTTATCTCTTATATCTCTCTCTATATATATTTTTCTTGGTGCAGCTTCTCTTGTTCCTCTGGCTGCCATCATCAACCAATGAGAGTTCCTCTATTTTATTTGGCAAATTGACCCATCACAGGATGCCTTCCCAGCCTTGTCTTTGGAGTCTTTCCTAGCCACTGCACACCTCCTCCCCCGCCACCCCCACAAGCAGAGACTCTGAAGCTAGACTGTTTGAATAATTCAAACTCCGAATCCACCTTTTATTGACAATGTGACCTGGGGTAAATGACTTCACCTCTTTGTGCCACATCTGTAAAAGGGAAATAACAATAGTATTTACCTCATGGCATTGTTGTGAGGATTAATTTCAATGAATTAACAAAAAGTAAAGTTCTTAGATCAAGGCCTGGTATGTTAAGGTGCTGTGTAAATCTTTACTATTATTATTTTTGGTTTCGTTCTTTTGAGGTTACCAGAGAGTCAAGGGTCAAATAACCAAGGCAGAAATCACAGCTTAATCCAAAGCTCTATCAATAGATCATTTCACAGGTACCACTGAGGGCCCTTCTAGTTCAACAGCAAGAAGTTACCAAGCATTCTCTGTGTTCAGATGTGTCGTGGACACGTTTCCCCTCTGCAGGTTATAAACGCCTTTTTTTAAGTACAGCAGACATCTTTGGAATGTCTGCCCAACTCAGAATCACCACCCTCCACCCCTCAAGTACATGCCTGCTAACCTCCAGCAGCTGTGATGTACAGTGTGATAGTGTAACCCTTTCCCTCCAGCCACTGACTGGACCTGACTCAAGCTAGACCAATCCATTCTTTCTCTCATAATTTAGGGACCAAGAGATGGCTGAGCTTGTATCTCCTTGAGACTGGAAGTTTAGTACAAACTTGGGAGCTGTGGAGCGACCATGTTTCCCACGAGAAATTGAGAAGTATAAGTTGGCTTATTTGCAATAGAAGAATAGAGAAGCTAGAGTATTCTGAGGGCTCCCCAGCCCCCTGTCACAGTGTTCCCAGGGACTGCCTAAATTCCACTGACTGAGTCTGTCTGACACCCCTGTAGCCTTTTGTTCTCTATTTTTCTTAATCTAGATCAAGCTTGTTTCTGTTTTAACCATCGGGGACCTAGCATCTACTTTCACTAGCAGTGGCTGTAAAAATTTTGGATTATCTAACTGATCCCTTCAAGCCAATAAAGACAGAGTCAATTTAAACACAATATGCTTACCATACAAATATAGCTTTAAGACCACTCCCTTATTTTCCTCCTTCCAATGCCCCATCCAATCAGAGTAATGCCCTAGGCCACACCTAATACAGAGTTTCTGGAGCTACTACTGTCTTAGGAATATCTGAGATAAGAAGTACAGAAGACTAAGTTTGATTTCATTGGTTTAAAAATAGCTCACATGGAAAACTCAGCTGATTACATCTAATGATTACATTTTACAATAGTAGTTGGTTAAAAGGTTAATAGAATGCATAGGAGATCTGACAATTAAGTTCGCAAACTCATTGAGGAAAAGTGCTACATACCTCACTGCTGAATATCACTACAGTCACCTTCAAAGTACTCCCCTTGGGAAGTTGTGCACTGACACCAGCACCTAGTCCACCCTTCAAAGCAATTTTGGAACTCTTTTTCTGGAATGGCCATCAGAGCTGTCGTCATATTACCCTTCATGTCCTGAATGTCATCAAAATGTTTTCCTTTCAATATTTCCTTTATCTTCAGGTAAAGAAAGAGTCATTGGGGGCCAGATCAGGTGAGTAGGCAGGGTGTTCCAATACAGTTGTTTACTAGCTAAAAACTCCCTCACAGACAGTGCCATGTGAGCTGGTGCATTGTCATGATACAAGAGCCATGAATTGTTGGCGAAAAGTTCAGGTCGTCTAACATTTTCACGCAGCCGTTTCAGCACTTCCAAATAGTAAACTTGGTTAACTGTTTGTCCAGTTGGTACAAATTCATAATGAATAATTCCTCTGATATCAAAAAAGGTTAGCAAAATCATTGTAACAAGTTCACGAACATAATTGTCAAACCTCGTAAATGTCTGTGAAACCTACTGCTGTTCTGCCTTTCTCTGTTATTCCCCTCTGATTCCTCTGAGCTTTTACTTTGGCATCAGATAGAGGAACAGAGGGAGGGTAAATGGGTTGCTTCAAGGGCCAGGTCATAGTGTGTTATATGCTGTGTGGGCACATTGGCTTTACTCTGAGTGAACAATACTGCAAAAGGCACAGAGAAAAGAGAAAATGCACCATGCAGAGCCTGGCAAGTATTTGAGCCATGTGGGTAAGAGCAGAGAGGCCGACAGGATGTAGAAGATGACATGCTAAAGGGCAACAATGTTGTCCTGAAGTCATAAGCACCATTGAATTTTATTCAAATTTGCTAGAAGAAACACTATTTTTTTCAGCTTTCTAAATAAGATATTTTTCTTTAGTATGGTTGTTGTAAACAAACAAGCAAAAAAATCCCAATATATCTTGAGAGGTAAAAAGTATAACTATTGCACTGTGTTGTACAGCTGAAACTAATTTAAAAAAATGTTTATTTCACACACACACAAAAAACCAAAACCCAATATATCGTGTTCTAATCACAAAGCAGGATCTTTGCTTTTCTCACTAATTACAATAGAAATTGACATAAAATTTAAATTGAGATTGTATCTAATAAAATATATATATATGTATAAGTAAAAAATCCCAATAATTGAATAGTATATGGAATAAACCCCCTACCCCATTGCCAAACTCCTCACCAGACATAACCATAGTTAGTTAACACAGCACATGTGTGAGAAAGCTTTGCCAGAAGCCCTAGCTTCCTGGGTTTGGTGACTATATTTACAGAGTACAGTGATCTCTTTCATGCTGCGTGATCAGGGAATGGGGAATTGCAACTAGCCGCACCTTCTGGATAACCCTAAGGCCACAAGGAACCCTATCATTTGTTCAAAATACAGAGAACAGTGATGGATTTACAGGGCCTCAAGGCCACCACCATCAGGGACCTCAGGTATCACTGGCTAGCAAACACTCATCTGCCAGCGCATGATGGGAAGAATACGGGCTCCAGGGTTAACATACCTGGGATTGAATCCCAGCTCTGACAGTCAAATGTTGGGTTCACTTTCTGTGACTCCAATTCCTTGTGCATGTGTTTATCTATCCATTCATCAAATATTTATTAAGAGCATTCTGGGTGCCAGAGCTTGGGGCAGGCACGGGGGACCCAGTAGCCAACAGAAGGAGACCCAGGGCAGGCCCTCACGGAAGCCAGTCTAATGAAGGAGACACACACACTGAGTCAAGGTTCACAAATGTACAACTGACACCGAGGGGCAGCATAAACAACACAGTCCCTGGAACAAAACTGTCTACGTTCAAAGTCTGGCTCTTCTACTTACTATTTGAGTGTAACCTTGAGTAAGTTATTTCGCTTCTCTATGTCTCACTTTCATGATCTGTAAAATGGGGGTAATATGAGTATCTCTACAGGAGCTGTTGTGAGGATTAAATATTGAAAAGTACTTAGGACTGTGCTGGCAAGTAGTAAGTGCTATATAAGTGCTTGCTATTATTATCATTAGCCACAGTGAGTGCTTTGGAGAAAAGGTACAAAGTGCAATAAAGATATGATAGAGGTCATTGAGTATACGAGGTAGGACAATTAAGTTTGTGAACTCATCCTAGAAAAAGTGCTCCATACCTCATTGCTGAATATCACTATGCTCACCTTCGAAGTACTCCCCTTGGAAACTAAGCACTGATGCCAGCGCCCAGTCCACCCTTCAAAGCAATTTTGGAACTCTTTTTCTGGAATGGCCATCAGAGCTGTCATCATATTACCCTTAATGTCCTGAATATCATCAAAATGTCTTCCTTTCAATCTTTCTTTTATCTTTGGGTAAAGAAAGAAGTCCTTGGGGGCCAAATCAGGTGAGTAGGGAGGGTGTTTCAATACAGTTATTTATTTTACTGGCTAAAATCTCCCTCACAGACAGTGTTGTATGAGCTGGTGCATTGTCATGATACAAGAACCATGAATTGGCGAAAATTTCACATCGTCTAACTTTTTCACACAGCCTTTTCAGCACTTCCAAACAGTAAACTTGGTTGTGTTTGTCCAGTTGGTACAAATTCATAATGAATAATTCCTCTGATATCAAAAAAGGTTAGCAACATCGTTGCAATAAGTTTACAAACTTAATTGTCAGATCTTGTATCACAAAGTTCAGGAGGGTTTCCTGTGCCAGTTATTTTATTATCTCTTTTCTCTAAACCTACTCCTTTATAGTCTGTGTTGTGATTTGGGGCAAGCCACATGTTTGCTTTGCAAATTGCCTTTACGTTGGGCTCTGTCAATAGGGTACAGTGGAGGACAGGGAAGAAACCTGCTCCTTCCTGTCTATTACCTGAGTGATTTCTGTGGGCTTAGGGGACCTTCGAGTGGCACATGCAATGCTTCTTCACCCGCTCAAACTTTGTGGGCCACATGCGATCTTTGTTGTTGGTTTTTCCCCCTAACAACCCTTTACAAGTATAAAAACCATCCTTAGTTCATTGGCCATACAAAAACAGGCCATGGGCTGGATTTGGGCCATTGGCCGTAGTTTCCAACCCTGGCTTAGAAGTTTTTCACTCTGTTTGTTATCTAGTTAATAAACTTTGCACTTATTCAATAATTTGTTATATCCCCTTGGTTCAACCAACTGGTGTGGTTTCAGTCTCCTGCCTGGAGCCTGACTGATCCACTTTCCTTGGAATCTGAAGGAAGAGTTGGAACCAACTAGGTAAAGAGCCACTGGCTGCTCCGGAGTGGGGTGTGGGGGAGGGGTGTCCTGGAGAGGGACATGCTGTGTGACTGCGCTGCAGTGGGAGGGGGCAGGGCTCACTTGCAGTAGAGAGACCACAGGCTGTGTGGGGCCACCCAGACAGGACCTTGTAGACCACCTCAAGGATTAGGTTTTCTATTCTAAACACTCAGGAAAGCAAGCCACCAGAGGGCTTTAAGCAGATGGGTTATAGGCTCATATTTGTAGTTTGAAAATACCTTTATGGGTAACATAGGGTTGTGGCAAGTATTAAATGATGTACCCTTCACAAAACAACTTGTATAAATCAAGTAAATGCTCAACAGATTTCAATTTCCTACTTCTAGTCCCTTTCTGAAACATGGCTACAAGGACTATTGCTGGATTTCTGACAAAATTGTGACCAAATTTGCTTGCCCTTTGTGATTTTCAGCTTTGGGAGGATGATTTTTTCAAACTGTGAACGTTTCTTTGCCCGTATGCATGTGAATGCTCTGCATTATTTCTTCGTTCTTGCCATGCCCAAGACCACAAATGTGATTTTTTCAATCAGACACAGAGTGAAATTACCAAGGTTCTGAGAATCATGGACATTTGGCAAATCAGCCATTTGGCAAGCACATTCTTGGCAGCTTTTCTGCTGACTTGTGGAGACTTTACCCCAATCCTCACTCTGAAGGATTTAGTATCAACCTCAAAATCACAGCCCTTGGGACCCAGTGCATGTCCTTAAGGTTTTTCTGCCAAGACCATTCTCACTAGCGCTGCATTTACCTGTATACCTGCACCAAAAGAAAAGCACAGGAGGCCACCCTTGTGACAGGAGGCCTATGAACCCGCCAGGAAAGGGAGGCTTCAGTTACACCACGCCTAAGAACATTCTCAATTTCAGACATGAAAGCACAATGGTTTCTGGAATGAATTAACATGAAAATGTTACCCTTTCCAGGGATGCCCATGTCTCCGGCTAAAGTTCCCCCACCACCTTCTCCATGTCCACTCACCACCATCCTCTCTGTGTCCAGCCACCACTGTGCCCTGCAGCGTGGGGTTGTCGAGAATAACTACAGGTCTTACCCTCCAGAGTGTAGCATTAAAGGGTAAGATGGCAGCCATCTTTTGGGTACTGGCATCTCAAATTCCAAGGGAGCTCATAATCCATTTGGCGAGTTCAGGTTTAAGCACACAAAATAATTACAAGCCAGTACCTAGGGTCAGCCCTTTGGCTCTCACAATGATTGCCATGGGCAGTTAGTGTGTCAGTTTCATTTCCAGCCTTGGCTGAGCTCTATTGCCCACCCTCGTCTCCAGCCCTCTCCCCAACACTGCTGGGGACCCTGGAACCCCATTCTGGGTACTGCCGTTGGGGCAGCAGATTTTTAAACAGCTCCAGTCTCTGCTTCTGTCTTTCCAAAATACTGTTTCTGTCTTTCCTAAGCAGTGGTTCTCAATTTTGACTGCACATTTGAATCACCTTTGGAGCTTTTAAAAATCCTGATGCCCAGGCCATACCCCAGACATACTTTACCAGAATATTTGGAGGTGAGACCTGTCATTAGTATTTTTAAGAATTCATCCAATAACTATAAAGTGCAGTCAAGGTTGAAAACCAGTGTCCTATAGTGAATCTGCCCCTGACCTTGTAGACTATTTGATAATAGGACCTAGTCCTTGATCCAGAGATCAGTCCTACTTGGAAGCTCTTAATAACAATTCTGGTCTGGTCACCTGCCTAAGATCCCAGCTTCTTTTTAGATCATGGGTTAGGTAACCTAGCTAGGAGATGGAAATACATGCTGAATTTATACAGACCAGTGTCCCAGGCCCTCCACCGTGTGAGCCTTGATTAAAGGATGGGGCTTCTCAGCCTTCGTTTCATATTGTTACTTACAGAAAGGTCTATAACAATACAGGAGAAACTTCACATGGAGGGAAGCCTCTAGATCTGGCATTTCCCACTGGCAAATACGGGCTAGAAAAATCAAACAAAGCAGGTGACTGGTCGCCATCTGATTCAACTTAAGCACGGAGCCAGTCCACTTTTCTTCCTTGATGTCCTGCATTCACACACCCAGTTAAACAGTCTCTGTAGAGACAAACCCAGCCACATGCACGCCCCTTGCTCCTGTGAAAGCTAACTGGTGATACAGAGAATTCAATGGGAACTGACTGATGATTTGTCTTTGGGGGAAAGAAAACCCAGGCCTGGAAACTGGAGCCCCTACTATCTTTCTCACAGAGGTCGTGAGAACGTCTAGCATCACGAGTTCATATCCCTGGACTTGTATTCTTTTGTTATAACATTGAGAGCAGCTGGGCTATTCCCAGGGGGGCGTAGCTTTGTCTATGGGGCTTCCAAACACACTTGGAGAGAAAGATACAGGGCTTGTACTCATCTGTTTTCTTAAAGAAAACCTTAACTCGACAAAACCATTTTTAAAAACTGGGGAGCACTCTCTTAAACGGAAGAAAGAAGGTTGACCAAATGTCAAGTTTTAGACATGACCCCTCTCGGTGGATAAAGGACACCAGATTTCCTGCTACCTACGGGAACTGGTATACTTAGGTTATGATTTCCATCATCTGGTTCAGCCTGTGGCACTGTATAAAGATAAACCACTTAAAGCTTTACTTTTACTCTCTGATGAAAAGGTCAGCCCGTCTACACTGTCTTCCAATCCTAACGTCAGTTCTTAGTGTCCTAGGGATCTGCTGAGCCCTGGGTTTCCAATATTGCTTCCAGAGGTCAAATGTGGTCCGCTGGACACAGACCACAGGTGTCTGAGGTTTGGAGCAGCGAGCGTTCTTACCTAACAAGGCGGCTTACGGAAACTGCCCTGTTGGCTGTGCATACCACCCACCAGCTGCTGTCAGGCGCCTCCCTAGCCAGCTTTGATGGAAGAGAAACCAATTGAAGTTGGATGTGAATAACACTCTAAATTTGAACTGTTGAGCTTTAATTCAGCTAACTGCACCGTGACAATGAGGCTGCACACAGAAGAGGGAACTGTGTCTGAATAACGCCCACACGGGCACTTGTTCAGAGATCCAGAACCCAGAACTTCAGAGGTTCCTGCAAACAATGACTTCACTTGCATAAAGCTCTAAATCCCCTGATGACCCTTTCATTGCGTTTCTCTGTTTTCTCTACAGGGTTTCCCAAAAGAATTCTTTTGACGAAGAGAATTCAAGGCCATGCTCATCGCATATGAACAAAGGGCCTGGGCCACCTCGACTCATCTCTGTTATTAAGAAAGGAAAAAAACCAGCAAGCGGCACAAGCATGGATGTCTGATCACAAGGCCCTGAGTGAGAACTCTTGCTGGAAGTGATCTGCAAATGCACCCAGGCTCTGAAGGCTGGGGCCGCCCACCCCAGATGCCTGAGCTGGGTACCTGAGTGGATTCCGTCCCCCGTGACTCTCCTGTGAGCCTCATAATGGTATGGGTTGCACTGTCTGTTTAAACGGACAAGAGTTTAAACAGCGACTTGGTGCTTTACACACAAGCTTTCCAGCCCCAAAGCAAACCTTACAATTTTCAGTGCAAACCAAACCTCTGGCAGTGTTTACTTCAAACAAGTACAAATGCCAAGAAAAATCAACAGGAGGACACAGATTGGATCAAATCAGGCCTATGGCCTGAAGAAAACACACTTCTTGGCATCTTCTCAGAACACCAACCTTCAGCATTTCCCCTCAGAAACGGTTGCTATTTCTTGAATAATCATGTGAATAAGTGTGAGTAATCCGTTAGAGACCTGAGTCAGGAGTTTTCAGGCCCAGGTTAGTGCCTGGGCAGTGCCCATTGAGTGTGTATGCACTGGGGAGGCAGGGGAGCTTTGACAGGAAGTGACTGTTAATCAAAGGAGCCCTGCAGGCAGACTGCTGTCTGTCCACCCAGAACCTAGAAAGAGACAAGGCAAGAGGCTGCAGGCAGTTAGAAGGTGCTCGTGGTTGTCTTCGTTCCAACACAGGTGGTAGGGATAGTGGGGAGGGCGTGAATGCGGAAGATACTGGAGGGGACAGACCAAGTCACAGATGAGGCCAGGTCCCTGAGATCCTGGGAAATGGGGCTTGAGAAGGGCTGCTGTGGGAGAAGGATGCTGCATGCTGAAATGCAGGTCCTAGGGCTTGGCTTGGGGAGATTCAGCAACTTGCCCAAGGTCGCCCAGCCAGCAAGTGACAGCACTTGGATTTTGACACAGGGATTTCCAATTTGGAAGCCCAGCGCTTTCCATCCATGTGCTCTCCTGCCTCCTGAGGGGACAGAGACCCCTTCTTTGCACATGAATGTCTTGTGGGAAGTAGCTCATTAAGAGGGACAAACAAATTAAAAACCTAAGTCAGAATTCTCTGATGCTAAGGCCAGCCCATCTACAAAACTGCCTTTAACTTGCAGGCCATGAAAAAAAACGGGAAAGAACCAGAGCAAAATTCATGATAGGAAAACTGGGCAATGTAGGGGGTGGAGCGGAGTGGGAGTGGAGGTGTCTGCATTCTCAATTCAAATATACCTCAACACGTCCTTGGGAATTTTTTTTTTTTAAGTCCCCAGCCCCATCCCAGACCTACCCAATCAGGCTGTATTGTCTACAAAGCTCCTTGGGTGATTGTGATGCCCCTGGAACCCCCAGCACAATAAAGATAATCTGAGGGAAAGTCTTAAAAATAGATGGCGATGATGAATAATGAATGCTGCACATTGGATGCCCATGCTATGCCAGACACTGTTCTGAGGGCTGGCTATGAATGATTGCACTTAATCTTTAAAGTGGAGATTGCAGAAGAAGAAACAGAGACCCCCAAGAGGCTAAGCACCTTCGCCAGGGCCTCACAATGGCTGCCATCATGCTCCACACTGCCTGACACTAAGGTCACATTGTGGATTGGATACTTTGAACAGAGATGTGTTTGAGAGATGCTGGGAGCAAGAGCGCACAGCCTGGGCAGGGCACCTTCCCAGGAGGCCTGTTTCACATGGGCCTCACAGCTTGCTAGGGGGACAGTAAATGGAGGAGCTGAGAAGCAAAACCCAACAGCCGGGTACAATCAGATAGAGAGGGCTCTGCCAAGCTGCATACCTGGGACTTGCTCACCTATCCTGCGTATGCCTGTTCCTCACACCATGGTCAAACAATTCTGTCCTTTCATTTTGACAGGGTTTCCTGAAAACAACACAGACTTTGAAATCAGTCCTTAGGGTTCCAGTCCTGACTGTACTGCTAACTATCCTGCTTCCCCTGGGACATCGGTCTCCATATCTGCAAAATAAGCAGCTGCCCTGTACCCTATCCCCAAAGCTCCCTCCGGCACCACATGCATTGATGCTCTGTGACACCCTACGGACCCACTGCAAAAGGGGCACTAAAGGGACAAGGGCAGAACTGCCTTCCTGGGGCCTTGGGCAGCACAGGAGGTGTGAGTGATGGCAAAGGCTGGAAGTTGCCTTCAGAGTAACCCAGGATACTGTGCAATCACCTGATACCTCTTGGGCATCACTCCTCTATGAAAGCCGAGGCCCCGGAGTAAGGCTGTACTGATGGGAAGCACACCAGGAGGCGTGGGATTTCAAGGGTCCCCATTTCTCAGCCCTCTCATTCATGAGTCAGTCACCACAGCCGAATGGCAGCACTTAGTCATCCTCCTCCCAAGCACCACACAAGCCCCCGTGCCCAGGGATGCAGAGTCAGGATGTCGTGGGCTCCCACAGAAGAATGCTGTGGGCCTCTGATAGGCATTTCTGTAATGACCACTGAGTCACCATCGAGCACTCTGTGGCCTGGCCGAGGGTTTGGTTTCTTATTCTTTAGCCACAGAAACTCCTCTCTACAAAGTATAAGATGGCTTTACGGTCTGTAGTTGCCTTCTTGACACACAGGAGAGATGTGACCAAGAACAGACTAATATTTATTTAGTCACTTACCATGTGCCAGACACCTTTCTGAGGGCTGCATGGTATTAACTCACTTCATTCTCATAACAACCACAGCAGGAGGTATCAGTGTTAACCCTACTTGATAGATCAGGAAACTAAGCACAACACACTTAGACGATCTACCCAAAGTCACATAGTTAGGGGAGGCAAAGCCAGAATTTGAACCCACATAATGCTGGCTCCAGAGCCCCTGTTGTTAAATGCCATGTTCCCCTGTTTACATTAACATAACTAGAAAAGAAGGGCATGGAGGAGAAACGAAGCAAGAGAAATAAAAGGAGACAAGACAGCACGATCTCACTGCTATGGGAGGGGTGGAAGTGAGGGAAAGGAAGGAATTTGCACAGATATTGGGGATACAAATCCAGGTTGATCCAAAACCCAAATGCATGCTCTTCCCCAGGCCAGAGGGCAACAGAAAACGGTGCTAGAGGCACCCAGGGGAGGAAAAGGGTATGTCCATCAGATGCATTATGAAGTTTTGTAAGAAGTATCTGCCATGGGCCTTAGGGTTTCCTAGGCACAAATGAAGGTGGGAAGTGGTTCAGGGAGTTCCTTTCAGGGGGTGGAGTGGCTTAAATAAAGGCAAAAAGGCAGGCACTTTCAAGGCACTTTCAGGAAGAGTGAGGAGTTGTGTTTTCCCAGGTCATAGGGTATGCGGAGGGAAGTAATGGGGGGTAACCAGGCTGATAAGGTCTGATCACAGGAGGTATTAAATGACAGGCCAAGGAGGTTGGGTTTTATTTGTCAGGCAATGGGTAGCTGAATCTTTCCGAACAGGACAATGCATGATAGGGCAAAGCTCTCAAAAGTTGTCTTGGGGCAGGGTATGTGACCAACTGAAATGGGAGAAGAGCAACCAACAGCCGTCAGGAGAGTGCTGTAACAGATAGAAACACTCGGTGAGACCTGGACTGGGATGGTGGCACCAGGAATCCCAAAGTGACAGGTACACTGGGAAGAGTCAACAGGACTTGAGGACAGGAGATATGTGAGGAGGGAGGGCAAGGAACAGAAGAAGTCAACAGTGCGGAAGTGCCTAACCTGAGTGTCTGGCAGAAGAGGCAGGAAGGAGGTGAATTTCACTTGAGACAATTTAGAATCCTGGAGATGGAGCAGGTCCCAGCAATGTGGCAGAGAATATGGGCTGCTCGGAGGCTGGGTGGCTGCCAGGAGGGAGGACTGAGGCCACTGGACAAAGGTCAAGAAATAGTACGGACAGGAGAGAGGCACTGTCTACTCTACCAGGCCAGCAGGTCTCTTTCTCCTTGTAAGATTGTGGCTGGCGTTTATAGAAAAGTGGTTAAGAGCATGGACCCTAGAGCTAGAGTGCACTGATGCGAACCTCAGCTTTACCACCCATCAGCTGTGTGATCTTGAGCAAGTTACTTAATTCTGTGCCTCAGTTTCAAATTCTATAAAATGGGAATAATAAGAGTACCTACCTCCAAAAGTTATTGTGAGGTATAAAAGAGTTAATATATGTAAAATGCTTAGATCAGTACCTGGCACACAGAAAGTGCTGTGACTGGTGGCGGATGTGACAATTAATGTAAAGTGCTAACATAAATAGCACTTTGTGCTTTTCAAGCCATATTCATTTGCCACCTCACTGGGCTACCATGGTGATGCCTTGAAGTTACATCCCACCATCTAGATGGGGAACCTGGGACTCAGAGCTGTTAAATGATGGGCACACCTTCAGGGGCAGAGCTGAGATGACAGCAGGGCCACTGGCTCACATCACTGTGCCGACCCTGTCACCTTAGTGCCTTTGCAGTTCACACAGGAGGAACAAAAAGGACCCACCACTTCCTTCTTGCGCTTATTCTCCACTGACCCTGGTATATTGCATTAATTCAGCCCCCAAATCCCACTCCAAATACACCCCTCTCCTTCTATCCCAGCACACAGTCATCTTGGGCATGAGGAAGGAAAGGCGGGAGAAAAAGGAAGAAGAAGAAGAAAAGAGGGGGAGGGAGGTAAGAAGCCTGAGAGGTTGTTCAGGAAGTCTCTACCTGGTCAGCCGGAAGTGAAGGCCCTGGTTTAAATCCCCCAAAATGAACTGGGGAGCATGAAAGCCAGAGCCTGGGGCACAAGCCCATACAGGAGTCACACATGAGTCACCTTCGCCCCTGCCAGGCTGGCTCCTCCTGACTCTTAATCCCTCGGCAGCCCGAGCAGGTAGGTATGAGGCTCCAAACCCGCGGCCTGACAGTGACGGTCATGTCAGCTCCTTGGCAGCATGACCCTTAAACACTAGGCTTCCCAATTTTCTCAGCTCTCCATCAGATCCAGCGCTGACTTGTCTCTCAGCAAAGCTGTGGCTTTGGCTTTGAAATAAATGATTCTGCTCTCAAAGTCAATTATGAAAACAACTGGTAGCATTTTAGTCTCATACCCGGGATGGGACATGGTCTACTATGCATTGAAGGCTCGGGTTAGAGAGAGGATCACATTCGTGGTCTGAAAAATGGCTCTAGGTTTTGTGTTTGTTTTTTTATTCTGAAAAAAAGGGGGGGATAGATAGCAACTGGTTTAGCCATTGTCGTCTCTCTGCGAAACCTTTTGGCAAGTCCCTTCGAACACTATCCTTGTCTTGCTCCCTTAGGACAAAGTGAAACTGTGACTGATGATCCGGAACAATAAAAATGAATATAGGCAGAATTCACCAGGGTGATTCTTGAGGGGTGAGATTGTATCTTTGCTCCATGCTGGATGTCACCAGGCACTGTTAAAAAAATTAGGAACTGTGCATGGACCTGAGGCATGATAACTTTGCAGGTGACCTTAATATGTCCCCCAAACTGGGAGGTCTTGGTGACTGGCCCTACAGTCCCCTTCTTCCTCCTCATTAACATCATGATGATGATCATTGTAGGTTGAGGGCTGTTATAGGCTGGATGTTTGTGTCTGCTCCAAATTCACAGTTGAAGCCCTAATCCCCAATGTGATGGTATTTGGAGGTGATGGTATTTGGAAGGTAATTAGGTTAAGATGAGGTCAAGAAAGCAGGGGTCTCATGCTACGAGTGCACTTATAAGATGAGGAAGAGACCCCATAGAGCTCCAGTCCCCTACAGGCGCAGGTACCCAGGAAAGGCCATGTGAGCCCCAGCGAGAAGGAGGCCATCTGCAAGCCAGGAGGAGGACTCTCATCAGAATATGACTATACTGGCACCCTGACTGAGACAAGGGCTTTATAGATCACAGAGAACCTGTGTCACTTTCCAGAATAACTCAGTAATGTCATTACCCCCATTTTGCAGATGAAGAAACAGACTCATGGTGGCTGAGGGACCAGCAGCATAAGCTGGTTAAATGGCAGAGTCAGGATTGGAACCTTGGTCTTTTCAATTGATTGTTTTCCTTCCTGGTTCTTCTGAAACTGCTTTATTTAACCTGATCCCCATGTCCCAGGAAGGTTCGGGGCTAAAGTTCAGTGTCAGGCAGAGGAAGCAGAGACCACTTGCCAGCCCACCAGGGTCCTAGGGAGGAAACGTGGGCCCTTGCAGAAACCTGAAGCCTCTGAGGACATGGAAGAAGCAGGAGGCAGTTCCGTGGAGTGGTTAAGGGTGTTGGGGGTGGGGTGAGGGAGGTCTGTCCTGAGACTTTCTGGGTTTAATTCCTTGTAAGTCCTTAGGGACATCTACTAAATTCTCTTCGCCTCAGTTTTTCTTACCTGTAAAGTGGAACTAATTATGGTATTTGCCTCCTAGGGTTTTTACGAAGCATAAAATGAGATAATGACTGTGAAGCGCTTTTAGGATGCTGCCTGACATAGTAAAAACTCATAAAGACAAGGGTAAAGGTCATGGCCTGGACCAGGGGTTGAGCATTGCTCAACCACTGTAGCCAGCACTGGTCCAGGGGGAGCATTGGCCAGATGAAAGGCCAGAGTGACAACACTCCCCACACCCACAGACACATGGCAACCTGCAGGGCACTTGCACAGCCATCATTCCTTCCTTCTCCTGCCTGCCCCCATCCCCCAAATCCCGTGAGGTTGTAGATGGAGAAATTGAGATTCAGAGGGGATTAAGCAGTGAAGGAGAACATGCACAAGTCTAGGAATCAGAGTTGCATCTGTACTCCGGCTTTGTGGTGTGCTGTCTATGTGATCTTGGGCAAGTTTCTTAACTTCTCAGATTTTCAGTTTTTTCATTCTATAAAAAAAAGATGAATTGATAAATGACTGCCTCAAAGTACTGTGGGGATTAAATGAGAAAGGTATGTGAAGGAGCCCCTTAAGATGTTTCTGCTTTGCTTTACGTGCTTTGCTTATAGTGACACAGCAGA
>NW_017731429.1:1325600-1326420 GCF_001890085.2 Hipposideros armiger | reverse complement strand
AATGGGTGTGCACTCACATTTAGTGAGTGCTCATGAACTCATTCAGTCAACAAATATTATGAAGCATCTACTATGTATGTGAAGCACCAAGCCAGACTCTTTGAGCTATAAAAACTGATAGAATAGTACTGTCTGTTCTATCTTATTACCCTATTACAGGGAGTTGGGCTGCTGTGAGTCGCTGGAGATGGCATAGGCTGCAGTGGGGCTGGTCAGCAGCAGGCGTGAGCTTTCCTGAGCCGCAGTGAGGAGCCGTCCAATGCCCGGCAAGCGACTTCTTCACATGGGAAGAGCGCAATGATAATACCAACATGGGCCAGTGAAGCAACGTCCTCCACAACTAAAGAACAAAAGCACAGCAACTTGTCTGTTCCCTTCCCCCAATTCCCCAATAAAATCTTAAAAAAAAAAAAAAGTTACAATGGAAAAAGCCTATATTTGGTCTGGAGCTGTCAGGGAGGATTTCCAGAGGAAGTGACATTGGAGCTGTCAGAGCTAAGAGCAGGAAGGGACTGGCAGGCACAAGGACCTGGAACAAGAAAGTAATTCGTGTGCACTTGAGAACTGTAACAAGTTTGCTGTAGGCGGGCACAGGGCACATGGCTGGGAGTAGAGGCGACACTAGACTGAGCGTCCCCACACCAAAGGCCTTGGACATGATGCAAAGGAGTCTGGATTTTGTATTCGAGGTGGGAGGAAGACAAAGAGCTTTTTAAGAAAGGGCGTGTCCATGTTTTTAACTTTTCATCTGGTGGAGGTTGGAGTAGAAGCTGGACTGGAGGCAGGAGAAAGTGGAGATAAGGCAATAAATAGAGGCTAC
>NW_017731429.1:1318620-1321815 GCF_001890085.2 Hipposideros armiger | reverse complement strand
CTCTTTTGAAGGAGTGAATTAAAGATGACCACTGTGGTTTTACTACACAGAGTAAGTTACCCAAGATCAAAGACTTGGGAAACCGAGGGTGTAAAACCAAAGATCTTTTAAAATTCTGCAAGAGCAATAAGACCTCCTTGCATTTTCAAAAATTTGTTTTAATTATCAGATTTTCTATGATGTGAGTAGCTTCATGGCTAGAGTTATATCATGTGACAGATGATCTCACTCATGTGATACCAAAAAATGTATGAAAAACAAGAGTTGGCTTACTATGGTATTCTTGTTGCTGGTTTTATTAAAAATTCACCCCTTAAAAAATTTTAAATAGATTTTTGCCTAGACAAGTGGCTGATCCTGGGTTGAATTAGCCAAGAAAATCATTCCTGCAAGCTTCTGATTTTTGGTTTTCCTTCTCTAGGAGTTATGGTTCATCAGTCAAGCCAGGACTCAGCAAAGAGAAAGGCAAGCTAACATTCGATCCAATGAGGAAAGTGACAACACTTTGCCCAAGGAGGGCCAAGTCTATGAAAGGTTTATATTGCATGAATGTCAAATCTTTGTTTCTATTCCACCTAAGTCATCTCATAAAAGCAAGAAGGAAAGAAAAAAAAAAGGAAGGAAATTCTCATCTAGAAAATATACTTTCCAAACTATGAACATTCTTTCTATTCTCAATGGGAAGAGTTATTGGACAAACATAGAAGAAGAAGAAAGTCCCTTGAGTTCCTATAGGTGTTAAAATAGTCTCACCAGGTCTTTGAGATGGGGGCAGTGATGTCAGTTACAGCATGGGAGGGTGGGTGATGTTCCCATAATGATGAAAACACCCCCTAATGTGACCATGTTCTCAGTGCGTCAGCACATTCTCTCCACTTTGAGAGATAAAATTAATACCACAGTGTTGCTTTGTGCAAACAGAACCAGAACAAATATGATTAGTTAGAAAAAGACCAATGATACCAATATTCACAATAAAATACTTCAAATAAAGACAGCCCACGTCGGTAAATCCTCATATTTTCACTGGTCCCAAAATACTCCTTAAGGAATTTCATGCTTAGAAACATCTTGTATTTGTAATAATTAATTTATTTTCCAATGTCTAAGACACATACAACTGCCAAGCTGAACTTCTGATACTTGCATGAAATAAACAGTATTAACAGTTTTACTTTGTTTAATTCTCAGGAAAGACAAAGAAATGCAAAGTCCTGGTTAAGCTGTATAAATTTACAATAGATAAGTAGAAGGTTTCCATTAGATTTTTTTCCTGAATATCGACAATAAATCTTGGACTCTTATTGCTGCTTTTATGGAGCCCAAGGAATTCTGGGACAAAAATCTTCTGCTTCCTTAACANACACACACACACACACACACACACACACACACACAGTTGGCTCTGCCTTGACTAAAACACCTTGGCATAAATCACAGCTGGCTTCCAGCTCCCACAGGAGCCCCCCATGGCCTGGCTGCTTTCCCTGAGGTTACTTCAGATATGCCCAATCCTCTTCCTTCTCTGCTGTGGTAAACCCAAATGGCCTTTCATTTCCAGACTAACCTCAAACCCAGAGTTTGAGGTGATTAAATACTGCCTGTGAGGTTGTGGTACCAGAAACTTCCTCCCACACGATGTAAGTACAGGGAGCGCTGTGTGCCTACACACACATACAGCATACCCAGGCCTGTGCACAGCGAGCGCATAACAGCTGCATTTGTTTCTGCAATCAGACCTTTAAATTAACATGGCAATTACAGCTACCAAGGCAAAGGGAAATCATCATTTACTGCTGATTTTTATAAACAAATGCAAAAAAACCCCACAAGCCGCAGCACTCACCGAAGGAAATAAGTAATAGTTAATGTGCCTTTGTTAAAATAAAAGCACTTCCTGGAAAAAAAAAACAAAAAAAACCAGAAACTCTTGTGGAGAATAGGGTGAGGGTGGATGACACATTATTTTTCAAATTTCTGGAACTCCTGCTAGCACAATGTCAAAGCTGGTAAAGGAGCTAACCAGCATTTACTGGGTGCCTACAATGTGTCAGATACTGGGTTAAGCAAGCGCTTTGGATATACAGGTATTATCATCAGAATGACCTTCGAGGTTGAATTGTTATCTTCATTCCCTAGACGGGAGACTGCAGGGAAGAAAAATCAATTAGCCTTCCCCAAATCATACAGCTAGTAAGTGGCAGGGGCAGGATGCAAACCCATATCCCTGAATACCAAAGCCTGAGTTCCTTCCATTCGCTTATCTCCTAATAGAAATGTGAATGGCTGCACCTCCATAGCTGGCTGGAAAGCCCTCGAGGAAGTCACAGTGCCCATTTCTTATCTCTAGAGGTGGTTGAAAGAGCCTTGGAAGCAATCAACTCCAATCTCCCAGAAACAGAAGCTCAGAGATGGGTGTGGATCACTTCCCGAGGTCCCACAGCTGAGAAGGAGGGCCGCTCAGTCCACACCTAAGGTCTCCTCTCTGCCTGCCTGTGTTCTTTTCACTGTACGAGGCTGGGGCTTCCCAACTCAGGCATTGATGGTTTCCCACAAAAGTTTGTTGTCCTTATTGTTTCTTCAATCATGAGATTTCTAGTCTCACCTGAGTCTAGAGGAGCTGGAAAATAATACCTTTTCCTCTAGCAGATTTACTCAATGGAAATGAATGAGCTAATGTACAAAATCTGCTTCCACAAAATGCCACAGGAGAATGAGTAAGGAGTGATTAAATCACAGCAAAATGAATTCATTTACAATCAGTGCTCGGTGTCTTGAAACACAAGCTCCCACCCAAATATTTATCCAAGGATAAACATGTTCCCCACGTGTTGCCATAACCGATTCCTGCTGGCACCAAAGCACATCCTAGCCCCAGTTTCCAGGATATAAAGGATGACTTCTATAAAAAGAGCTCATAGGACACGCTTCTGTGATGACTCCAGTCCTAGAATCCTAGACCTGAGCTTTCTGTTGGGTCTGGATTCAAAGCTAATTTTCTCTTGAAGGAAAAAAAGAATCCATAAACTCAGTTATGCTGATCTCAGTGGTGTCTTGAACAGAAATACCCTCTATTTTCTACAAACTGAGATGCTCGATGGAATAAAAATGAAGTTCTACATTCAAGCAGAGAACTTCACAGTGAAAGAAACCCAAACATTCTTTCAAAGTAAGCTATTGAATAAATGTAGTTTT
>NW_017731429.1:1307205-1317333 GCF_001890085.2 Hipposideros armiger | reverse complement strand
TATTAATAACAGCCCTATTTCTAAGGTATCTTAGAAATAAGCATAAGATACAGAATAAGAGCTATAATATACTACTTTATTTGCTTTGGCATTAATGATCTCATAATTATCTCTCAAGATGCCTGCGATTTAGATTCATTGAGAAAGGGGATTTTGAGAAAAATGCATTTCATGGAGTTTCTTCGCTGAGGCAGGAACACCAGGAAGGCACCGAGGCTGGCCTCCCCTGCTTGCCAAATGAGGATTGCTGCTACAGATTTCCCCTGAAGTGCTCTCACCTTGCCCTTCCCCGCTTTTGTTCAAGCAGTCACCTCTTCCTGGATGTAGCACTCTGCATTCGCCCATGTCTAAATCATAGGTATTCTCCGGGGTCTGCTTCCTAGGCCACCTTGCCTGCCCAGCTTTGCTTAGCACATCTTTCCTCTCAGAACCCCTACCCCTCCAAGTCTTCATCTGTGCTTCAAGTGGGTGATTTCCCAAATCTTGATTCCCAAACACCTCTTTTCCCACCTTTTTTAATTCCAGAAAAGGTATGTCTCCCAAGTAAACAGTATTTATTGAGAAAAAAATTCATTGAGATTCAGTCAGTGCCTTTTGCTTCGACAACAATTGTGTAACTATCAATAATGGCATTTTTATTTAGTATTATGAATTGCATAATCACATGAGTTATTGTCATGCTTGTGACACTCGTTGTTATAATGAGGGAAAAGTTAAGTCAGCGGCTAGTGGCCTAACTCCAGCTGTACTTGTGTCCAAGGTTGTGCCTGCTCTGGCCATGTTCTGTTGGAATTGAAACCACCAAATATGTGTCTGTAAAAATGTGTCACCCATTGATTGTATCCTAGAAATTCCAGTGATGTCATCCACAAGCATTCAAAGCTACCGATGAACATGAGGTAAGCAGTGTTAGCACACTGAAGGAACTTGACCTTTTATTTTAGCTGGTGTGGCACATTTTCAGTTTCTTCAAAGCTTTGTTTAATGCCAAAAATAGCTTTTAAACCTTCAGCTTTACTTACTAAACCCCCTAAGGTCCTGGGGAAACTGAAGTGAAATGAGGAACCTCTATTCTAAGTCTCTCTGATTATTTTATTAAACCTCAACTGTATTTAACATTGTTGTAACTTCAAAGCTTCTGGATTCAGAAAAACATTGATCACAGATGACTGTCCACAATGTAAAATAGTAGCTACGTATTAGATGGAAAATGTTAGAGTCCATTACAGTGTCCTTGCTTTCCAAACATATGAGGTCTGACAACTAAGTTTGCGACTCATCCTAGAAAAAGTGCTACATACCTCATTGCTGAATATCATCACTATGGTCACCTTCAAAGTACTCCCCTTGGGAAGCAATGCACTGATGCCAGCGCCTAGTCCATCCTTCAAAGCAATTTTGGAACTCTTTTTCTAGAATGGCCATCAGAACTGTCATCGTATTACCCTTGATGTCCTGAATGTCATCAAAATGTCTTCCTTTCAATCTTTTCTTTATCTTCAGGTAAAGAAAGAAGTCATTGACGGCTAGATCAGGTGAATAGGAAGGGTGTTCCAGTACAGTTATTTATTTACAGGCTAAAACTCCCTCACAGACAGTGCCATGTGAGCTGGTACATTGTCATGATGCAAGAACCATGAATTGTTGACGAAAAGTTCAGGTCATCTAACTTTTTCACACAGCCTTTTCAGCACTTCCAAATAGTAAACTTGGTTAACTGTTTGTCCAGTTGGTACAAATTTGTAATGAATAACCCCTCTAANCGTGTGCCTGGGGGAAGACGGGGCCAAAGTGGATTCCAGGACACCCTCATACTCTTCTCTAACTCTCTGCTTCCTCAAGTCCCAGCTCCTAATTGTAGCCTATCCTGCAAACTTTCTTTGTCTAATATGGTATTTCTGGAGAAGAGGCATTTTTCCTCGAGCTTCAATAGGCCAACCAGGTGTAACAGATATATATATATATCAGTCCATGATAATTAGGCTCAAGTTTCTCTTCATGAGGCTCCAAGGCCACATGCAAATCAGCAATGTGCTCAGGCAGCAATTTAAATGTCCCAAGCATCCTGTGACATATAAGACGTTTGCCTGCTTAGCGCATGCGGAGGACCGCCAGTAGAAGCTGTGTAATTTAATAAACCTGTTCTTGCCCAGTCACGATGTCCTGCCACAGAGCTTTAAAAACCTTTGTTTGAACATGACGCATGTGACAAAAATGAAGGGAGAATTGGAGTTTCTTGACAAATCTGCAGAATTACTGAAGTCAAGTTGGGAGCTTTCTAAAACTCCTGATAATTACAGAGTATATGATTCACACAATTCTATTGTTGAAAAGGACCATAGAGATCACCTAGTTTTCTAATAAGTCAGTGATGGTGCCAAGAATTGAAACTTTGCTCCCTGAGAAGAGCTATCTGGGTGTAAGAAGATGCTCAACATCCCTGCAGTGGTGGGGTTTCTAATGAAATGGAGAACACCCTCTCCTTTGAGGAAGAAGACCATTCCTTATGACTAAAAAATATTGATCCCACTCAGCAGCATTATTTTTTGCCCACTTATTTTCCAACTTTTATCAAGCCTCATGTTGCAGAAAGACATTTTCTCCTTTATGAGAAGAAAGTTGGAGACTGCACTGATAGAAAACCCACACACTGAGCACGGGAGTTAGCTAGCGCAGAGAGAGAAAACCCACACGCTGAGCACTGGAGTTAGCTAGCACAGAGAGAAAGTTCATGGCAATCAACAGGCTCTAAGTTAGGGATTTTTGACCCAACCACAAGTCCTGACTAGTGCTAAGCAAGCCAAGAATATAAAAATCTTGGACAGAATAAGATATGACTGATAATAGATGAGAATTAATAGAGAAGCTATCAGGCATTTTAAAAATCTTGCTTACTATTCTATACATTGTGTGGCAAGATACCGAATGGGATTTTTCTTATTATCTCTAGATTTCAGCTAAAGACCCAAGCTAAGAACAATAGGTGGTACCCCACGTTCTATAAAAGCCAAGGAGCCATCAGCTGTGGCCTCCAGTTCTCTAAGGAGTGGCCAGATGGATCCTCCAACTCTCGTCCCCCTTAGCAGAACACTGGAGCCAGGGCTCACTTTTTTGTTTTTGTTGGTGGACAAAGAAAGAAGCTTCTAGACAACCACACCTGGAGATGAGCACCACTGCAAGAGGGCAAGAGAATATCTCAGTCCCTGGCTTGATGCTGAGCGAGCTGCCCATCTCAGTGGGGCCACCAGGGTGGAGTATCATGAGGCAGCTCATGAGAAACCTGAACTGTGGCCCTGGGAGGTGGGAAATTCTGCAGCCAGAGGCTGGCTGGAGGAGTCAGTGATGGTGGGAGAGAAGAGAGATCGGTTATAAGGTAGGGTGACCTCCCACTCCTCACACCAGCCAGGATGGGTGAAGATTCTTGAAGGTTAAGGAAACACCACAAAAAGTAACTGAGCCTGAGCCATGACACCCATGAGGATGGCCTGGGAACTATACCAATAAGAAGCTGTGAGGTTTACCACTCAGGCCAGGAGCTGAGCAGAAGGCCACAGGACACCAGCCAGGGAGCTCTTCACCTAAGTCAGGTCCCCATAAGGGCACTCAAGTAAACCTGTTTTGCCAAAGAGGCAGCTGTCTACTTGAATAACTGGCTATTTTGAGATTACAGAAAATGTCTAACCTAAATACCTCTCTGTTCTCATGTTTTTTAACTGTAATTGTGTTCATTTCTGCACGTTTTCAGCTTGTTGCAATCTTGATAATGTTGACTGTTGTCCAAGTGTTAGCTCTCATTCATAGTTTTGCATCATGTGCACATTTGGCACACTGGCATCCTGGGACAGCAATAACAGGAGCTCTGGGACAGGACAGAGCTTTGTGGCGAGCCAGGGGAGTCCTAGTATTCAGGCAGCTAAAAGGTCTCTCATTTAGTTATTTTTTTGCAGCGTAGGACTCTTTAGAGAAAGAGAAACACCAATGAAATAAGAAAATATCAAAGTCAGTAAGAAAAAAATGACATGGTTAGGCTGGACTCAATCATGTTCTGCCGAATATCCTTTCTCTTCTACTCCCATAGTTACAGTTTTGCAAAGTGAGGATTCCTAGTCGGCTTAATGACTCAAATATTTAAGGCAAAATCAAAACAAAACAAAAAAGGTGGATTAACTCATTTTCATTAAGATGTGAAAACCCAAAAGGATCCATTTAATCCTAAATTAGCTGGGGGAAAAACGGTTTTCCAGTTACCACTATTTTCTGATTTTTGGTATAATAACCTATTCTTTTCTTTGCCCTAAGTAGTTGCAGGTATGAGGGGAAGGGGTTGGAAGGCAGAGAGAATTTAGTAAGAGGGAGAATTGACAAGAGAAGTGGATGATACATCACAAAGCTGATTCACAGAGATGAAACAGCTCCGGAGCACAGGCACCTGGCATGCAGCCCATAGACCAAATACTATCCCTCTGGTGCAGAATTTTAGCCAAAACAAAGATTGTTACCTACTTAGATGACGCACCTGAACTAGAAATCCCAAATTCTGTAATTACCTGTCTGAGT
This sequence comes from Hipposideros armiger, assembly GCF_001890085.2. Classification (NCBI taxonomy): domain Eukaryota; kingdom Metazoa; phylum Chordata; class Mammalia; order Chiroptera; family Hipposideridae; genus Hipposideros; species Hipposideros armiger. Next base: position 1,312,776 of record NW_017731429.1, on the reverse strand, counting down.
TCCTCTTGGTGTAGAGGTGTCACCCTAGCAGGCTTGGATCAATTTATTAATCACTAGGAAGAAAGCGAATGCTATTATCTAATTTGGAGGTGTTTGGGCTTAATTACATGAATACACTATCATGATACCAGGGCATTAAGAAGGACTGTTAAGTATAGGAAATACAGGTTTGAATCAAGCTTTNGTAAGAAAATTAAACAGTCTGTTAGTCAGTATCAAATACCATGGGGGGAAAGTAGGTCATGCTAAGGGTGATCAAGAATGTTGAAAGGACTGTTTATAACTTTATATTGGGTGGTCAGAGTAAGAAAGTGAGAGGTCTTGAAGAAGGTGAGGGAGTTGATCATGTGGTTATTTGGGAGACATGTGTTCTAGGAAGAAAACACAGCCAGTGCAAAGATTCTACATAGGAGCATGCTTAGGGTGTCATAGGAACAGTGAGGAGGCCAGGATGGTGTGGGCAGCAAGTGAGGCTGAGTCGCAGAAAAGATGAGGTTAGAGAGGGTCAAATCATGGAAGGCATTGTAAGGACTCTGACTTCACAAGATTTGGAGCAGGAGAGTGACATGATCAAACTTAGTTTTAAAAGAATCATGCTGGCTATTGTGTGGGAAATAAACAAGCGGAGCACACATGGAAGCGAGGAGTTTGGTTCGGAGGCTGCTGCAGTCATCCAGCAGAGACATGTGTGTGGCTGGGGTCAAGGTGGGACCCGTGGTGAGCAGGGCTTGGATTCCAGATCTAGTGTGACGACAGAGCAATAGAATGATTTGGTAGATTGGATATGGGGTCTGAAAGCGAGTGGTTAGGGACGTGTGCAAGGGTTTAGCCTCTCACGGTGTGGTTAACAGGCACAAAGGAGAAGGTTAAAAGGAACGAGGCTGGAAGTCGGGAGACCGTTGAGAAGGTTTCTGCATAATCTAGACATGAGATGACAAAGGAGTGAGTAAGGCTGGTGGTAGGGGGCGTGTAGAGAGAAATGATGGATTTTAAAGATTGGGGTAAAATTGACTGTAAAAAACTTAAAGCTTTAGGTAAGCATTTGTGGCAGTTTCCCAGGACCCATTCTCTCCTTTCTTAATGTGTAGAATTTTTAGCTGAATACATGTAATCCTGCTAAAGATTACATTTCCCAGGTTCTCTGGCAGTCAGGTATAGCATATGACCAAGTTATGGACAATTGGATGTGAGTGGAAGTGACATTTGCAACGTCCAATTTATGCCCTTCGAAGACATTTCTCCTTCCCACTGGCCTCTGTATGGAATCGACGGCAGAGGCTCGAGCAGCTACCTTGGCCCATGACATGTAAATGCACACGGAGGATGGCAAAGCAACAAAGCCCAGTCACATACCAACCTGCAACTGCCTCCCCAGACTTGCTTATAAGAGAGAAACATATTTCTATCTTTTTGAGCCTCTGTATTTGGTGTGCATGTTGTTACAGTTGCCCAATCTTTATCCTAACTAATACAAGCTCTTTTAGCTGTTCCAAGCACAAAGCCCTAACACCAAATGTTATCAATCCCATGAAGCCAAGACACTATTCAACAGGAAANGATTACAAAGCCTCTTTCTAAAATTGGCTGTTAATAGGTTTTTCTCCACACCGTCTATCTTTATTCCTGCTTTATCAGGTGGCAACTGCATTGCTAGTCACTGTCCTGTGACCCGAAATGATTTCACCAGTCAAAACAAATAATTATGGGCTAGAAGAGACCAAAAATAAAAGAGATAAGAAGGGAGAGCATGACATGAGGGCTGAGCTTTCTGTCAAATGGTTTGTGGACTGTCTTCAAGATCATGTTACTGCAGAGAAAAAATAGAAAGCCTGAAAGGAAGATGGGAGTCAGGAGCATGTCCATTCATCAGAATTGACACGTAAGGACTGACAGCAGGAGCTGTGTTAGCAGAGGTCTGGGTTTGCAGCATACAGCAATGTTTAATATTAAAGGATCTCCTTTTCTATGGAGAGACTGTAATATAACAATATACTTCTAAAGGTTGTGGTATAGAATTAAATAAATTAAGGTATAGGAACTACTCAGAACAATTCCTGGCACATTTTAGGTCCTAAAAACAATGCTAGCTCTTATAATTATGACTTGAATTCCCTTCGGAAGGTGTTCCACTGCTGGAGGAAATTCAGTGTAACAGGAATCTGGGTTGGAATCCTCAGTACCTCCTTCAGATACCAGAAGGCGAGGGGATAGGGACTGTCTACCGTGAGAGGGGACCCAGCTCCACTGTAGTCATGAGGGCACCTAACAGCCTCTCTCCTTTTGAGGGAGTCACCGGACAGCTCAGTAAGTCAGAAGAGATGCCCCCTTGTGCAGGCATTGGCTCCCTCTTTCTGTTTTATGAAAGAACCAAGCAAAATGAAACAAAGGAACTAACACAGTCTGCCTTCTCCAGACTTCCACGCTGTAGAGGAGTACTCGTACGTTTCAGGTCCAATTATGCTATGGGTTCCATGGAGATCTACCACCAAACAATGATCCAGACAAAATGCTTTCAAAAAATAATATTCTCAAGTTGCTCATCATTCAACACTATCCCCCTCTGATCCCTCTAGCTTTCAATATCACTTTGAAAAGCAAATGCAGCTTTGATTTTCTCTTATTCAAGTTCCTCAAAAGCTGATGATCTTTCCATCAAAAATCCCTCTCCTCAAATGACAGAGTACGTTTTACTCTTTACTGTGTCCTTTTGGTAAGAGCCGAGTTTTAACCAGGCTGCCAAGCAACCATTTGGGTACAGAATGAATGCATGCTTTTAACTGCTGACCTCAGCACCCCCCAAAGTAGGATAGCCCTCCGATTTTCATCGCACAATCATAGAGCATCTTTTGTGCTCCGCATCAGAGAGGCAGTCAGACACCACCCCCAAAGGATTTCCCAGTGTACTTTCTACACATCAAAGTGAAGGTTTGGAGGCTGGCTATAATCTACGCCTTTGCAAACAAAAGTGCTGCACATTAGTGACCCCTTTTGCAATGGTCACACGAATCAAAAGGCCTTTCCCCCCTCTCGCTATGACACTGGCATTTGAAAAGAAGAGNCTCTGGCCCTGTTCTAATACAAAGCAGATATCCGGGTGCTCAGGGCTGCCCTGCCTGGATTCAGGATCCTCTTCCCCCCCTCAGGAGTGATTATCTCCTCCTTCAGTCACTCCTTTCTAGTTCAGTCTCCAATTTGCAGCTCTACTGATCTATAGAAAACAGTGCTTTCCAAAACAGAATCAAAATTACCTGGTGGTGGGGAGAGTGGGTGGGGCTAAATACATATTTCCAGGCCCATCCATGGAAATTCAAATTCAGTAGGGTTTCAATGCCTGGAGTTGGGTTTACTCTTGGACTGTGCATTTGTATAAGCCCATAAATTATCTTTTTTCCCCCACTTAAACCAGTTTGAGTCAGAATTTTGGTTGCTGACAAACAAGAGCATTAACTAATACTTTCCTCTCAACACTGTTTTTTATATTTGCAGCTTCCTACCAGTTGACAAATATCTTGAGGGTAGAGTGTGTGTGTGTGTGTGTGTGTGTGTGTGTGTGTGTGCGCCCATCTTTGGTTGGTACCTGGCACATAGGAAATCATCCAAACCTGTTGAATGAGTCTGCCTTTGCTCGATTCAATGAACTTTCTCTCACCTGGAGGACATTTAATAGGTAACCTCAGTCATTTAAAGCTCAGCTAGAAACCAGGATCTAAACAACAAAATTTCCCACACGAGCCAATAAAATGTTTATACAATTTGTTCGCTAAAGCACTTAAAGTTTCTACATGAGAATCTCTTGCGTGTCCCCACCTGTGGCCTACATGCTCATAAACCAGACATAATTCTAACGATGCCTGTTTTTCTTTTGTATGTGTTTGATGTTTGGCCAATGTGTGGAAAGGTGGTCAAAGCAGGTTTAGGTGCAGCCACAGAAGGCCAAGAGCAAGAGAAGGTGACCTCTCTGTTCTACAGAGCTGTCCAGGGACCCAGGTTCTTTATCCAGGCTGTTGTCCCCCTCCTCACAGAAGCACTAATTCCACATCAGCATCCCAGCCAGTGGGGAGGTGGAAAGAGGAAGGGTAAGTCAAGCAATTATCCTTTAGGGAAACAATGTGGAAGTAGCACACATTACTTCTAGTCACATTCTGTTGGAGAAAACTAAGTCACATGATCACATCAAGCTATAAGGAAGCCTGGAAACTATCTTCTCTAGCCAGACAGGCATGTATGCGCTCCACTAAGGCTCAGTGGGGCAGCCGACTACTAAAAGGAAGAAAAGAATTGTTCCTGGGGACTAGTAACTACAAGTCTAGATACAGTACTCGTTTTATATTAAAGTGCTTGGCATGGAGTGGGTGTGCAGAAATTGTTAGCTATTATTATTGGCCTGTATGGTTTCCATCTCTGGTTTCATTGCAACTTCCTTTCTTTTAGAGCTGAACATAGGATTACAGAGGCCAGGTTCAGAGCCATGCAAACGTTTCAGAACCTCTTCCAATTCCATACAATTCTGACTTCCTTAGGTAGCCAGCCTGTGGTCTGGTGCAGCACTAAATAGAACTAATGAGTCCCCATAATTCATCTTGGCCCCTTTCCCTTCACATCCCATTTACTGACTTCTGCAATCATTATAATGCTGCTTCCTGGGGTGGCAGGAAAGGAATCCCATTCCCATCCTCCCTGGCCAGAGTTTCCATATTCCCAGTGCACTGAGTACCTTTGTTTTTCCATTCTGATTACAGAGATTTGCATATCTGTCTGTTGTCCTAGTGGATGGACTTCCTTGAGGACTGGAACCACCATTTATAATTCATTGCATCTCCAGTACCTGGGACAGTGCCCGGAGCCAAGAATGCACTCATTTTGCTGAACTAAATAAAATTGATATGAATCAAATTTGTGCATAACCTTCCAAGGAGTGCACTTGATAGAAACCAAATTTAGTACCTTGTTAAAAGGGCATCGAAGTAGCTTCCAGTTAGAATTCTAGTTCAGTTGGCTATCTTAAAACAAGACTATTTGTGCTCTGTAGGCAGATCTTAATGATCCTACATATGGGTTTAAAAAATGGAGGTTCATTAAAAATTCATTATTTTTTTGGCTAATCCTATTGCCTCGCAAATGTGTAATAGTCTACACAACATTTATGTCCATGATTGCCCTAGAAGAACTCTTTAATTCACATTTCTGCTAGTAGTATTTGGAGATACTTCAACTCTGTTATTTGTCTACACCAAGGAGAATGGTGAGGAACATCTCTTGCCTCTTTGTCCATATAATCACAACTCTGCACACGTGCTCCGTGCTCTGGTCTCCACACAATCAGTCCTCTCTGCTCCCAGCACCTGCCACTCAAAGCCCTGTCCTTCCGTCACAGCTCTGCTCACACACCACATCCTCCAGCAAGCCTTCCCAGATTGCCCAGCCTGTGGCAGCTTGCCCTCTCTCCCACGTGCTCCCCGAACTCTGTTATTCTACCTCTCTTATTGCAATTTTACAGTCTGTATCTCTGTGAAGTGATTTATTTATGTGCCTGTTTTCTGTGAGCCTCAAAGGGGCTCATAGAGATAAAAG
>NW_017731429.1:1297700-1305954 GCF_001890085.2 Hipposideros armiger | reverse complement strand
CTGCATTCGATCCCTTTGACCTCCTTCCTTTGGAGCTGTTTCCAGGGTAACTGATTCTACCTCTCTTCTTGTCCTTCTTTCCACCTCTCTGCCACCCTCTGCCCCCATCCCATGAAGTGGGAATAAACAGCTCTCTGGTGTTCTGAAAATGCCACCAGGAGAAACGAAACAGTAGTTTTGTTGGGTAGCAGAAAAAAATATATATGTTTCTTATTTTTCAATTGCATTGCATTCTCTGTTCTTCTGTTGTACTGCCATAATTTCTTAATACCCAGTTTTAACAAGAAATGAATATCTTTGAAGTAACCACATTTCTAATAGAGGTGGCCCACCAGACTCAGTTAGGCCCCATGCTGTTGTCACAAAAACACTTTGAAATCTTTGTTTATAAACTCGTTCAGTCTTCTCCTCAAGTAGTTGTTGCACCACACATAATTGCTTCCAGAAAGCAGGATACAACATATTGCATTTCTTTCTCATCAGACTCCCTTCCTGATGCTCATTTAGCTCTGCACTAATCCTCAACAGGCCTGCTTCCCTTCCTGGCCTGGCCTACAGGCCAGACCTTATTTTCATGGCTGCTTTAGGCACAAACAATGTATAATCCATTTCACACATGCCCCTACTTCCACCCTGCAACAGGAATTTCAAGACGAAAATGTTCTTGATCAGGGTGGCCGGGGAGAGAATGAATAACCAGCACTTCTTGTGTGTTTTCTATGCCTCCGGATTTCCCAGAGGTGGTTTTAAAAAGAAGCTCTTTTCTTGCCCCTCTTGAAGCACTCCATTGAAGCCCTCAGCCCTCTGACAGTCACCACACCATCCTCCACTCTGCTCTTGGCCCCTCGGCCTTCTCCCTCATCATACAAAAGTTAGACAAAAAGGCAACTGTTAGAAAAAGGCAAGGCGTGGAAACAGAAATCCATGGCAGCAGCTGCTGAGCTAAGCAGCTGATAAGGGGGAACAAATTTGTGCACTGGGTGTTTGTTTGGAGGTCAGAGCGGTGGCCCAGCTGGGGAAGGGGAGGGCTCTTTGTCCACAGTGTTATTTGCCATCTGGCCCATTCAGCATCCCCTGGTCCACACCCCTTGACCCCTGCTTCTCCAGCTCCTTTGCTCCTTCCATTCCAAGCTTGTTCCACTGTAATAAGCATATCCGCCCGCTTCCTCGTTGATTTTGCAACCATCCTGACACACCTCTGTGATGGAGAAAAAAAAACCAAAAGGGTTTCCCTGTTGACAGTCTTATTTCTCAGTGGGATAAACATCACCAGCTTTTTCTGGAGGAACCCTGAGGATCTCACTCGAGCTTGGGTTTTCTTTCTTTTTGGTGTGTTTGAAATATGTTTTCCATATGCGTAATGGGTGAGATTGACAGGCTGCGCCCAGGGAACTTGGGTTCTCTTCAGTTCCTTATCACTTCCATTGGGTTCTTTTCCCCCCTTCTCACAAGATTTAACCACTCGACTGCTCCCCTCAGCCAATATTCATCCTCCTGCCTGGTTCACTGAGCTTTCCCCCAAAGAGAAGTAATTTGTTTCCTTTGTGGATTCCCAGGTTAGGGCTCCAGCTTGTATCATTTATTATTGCACTGGATGTTATCTGTGTCATCAGGCAGCCCACAGAGCAAGCATTCACTGGGCTGTGAAGCCGAATGTGGATTCTGACCAAAAGGTCAGTGTTTCTCCCTCCAAGTCCTATCAGTTGGTCCCTGCAGGCCGCTGGTTATCAGGAATATGCGTGCTTCTCAAGGCAGGTGAATTTAGTTCTTCTGAGCTTGAATTGAGGGCTTGGTTTCAAATCTAAAAGACTTGCTTACAAACGGAACAAGTGGAGACTAATCAGGCAGCATCTGAGTGATACGGACTGGAGAGACATCTTTTTGCTTTTTAGACATCAGAATTAGCTAAACGCTTTTTTTCTTTGAACAGTCTTGACCCTGTTGTTTCAAAGCAGGTTTTGAGATTTAAGCTCCATCAACATGTTATTTAACACTTTAATTTGCACAATAAAATAAGGGATAGAAACTAAAGTCGCCATTTCAGGTTGTTGTCTCAGATTTTGGCCATTGTCAATTTCAAGTTCTTTGTATAAGCAGCTGAGAGCTTTCTCTTTGGAGTCAGCTGCATCTGGGTTTGGATTCCCACTCCGTCCCTCACTAGCTGTGTGATGCTGGGGGCTTTACCTGATCTTTCTGAACCTCAGTCTTCTTATCTATAAAATGAGGATGATAATAATAGTACTTAACTCATGAAGTGGTTGCGAAGATTAAAATCCTGGCACATAGTAAATCTTCAATAAATAGTAACCATTACCATTTCAATACTTCCTCTGTATTCCCATAGAAAAATTCTGGGCACATAATAATTGCTGAATAAACATTGGTTAAATTGCATGTAAGGTCCAGCTTTCAAAGAGTCAGTGTGAAATATTGGTATAACTCCAAGGCGGGTAATTGTAGAGGCTGAATGTTCAGTTGTATTTCAATTATCGTAGAACACACACACTCAGGACATGAATCTTTTTAGATACTATGTCAGGTTCTATTAAAACAGGANATTATTGAGGAGGGAAATTTTACCTCAGGGACAAGGGACAGGGGCAAGAGTACTTTTAGGAAGCCATAAGCCTAGGGCTAAAAAAATAGACATTTAAATCCTTTCTTTATTGTTTTAACTATGCACAGAGCAATAAGTGTTGATTGGTAATATGCCAGTACTTCTAAGGCAATTATTGTCCAAATGATTGCAGTCTGGAGTGAGAAGGCATTGCTTTACTTTCCGGCATCCACCCCGCCTCCCTCTGAGGACAGCACACAGACTTACTGTGGGGGAGCCACATCCCCTTTAGTCTAAACCAGTTGGTGTGGGTTGCCCTACATTAATCTCTACCTTTAACTCCAGGGGTGAGCACCCAAGATCAAATCTGGGTTCCAGGGACAGAGCTGCCAGAACTAACTAGTTGGTGACCTTGGGCAAGTTCCCTTTGTCTTTTCTCTCATCTGTAAAAGGAGAGGCTTGAATTAGGATCTCTGATGCCTCTTCAAGGTCTAAAGATTCTACAATTCTAGACGTTCCTGTCCCTGCTCTCAAATAAACCTTTTTCCTCAGAATAATAATAATAATAATCTCAGCTGACATTTGCTCTCACTGGGTGCCAGGTACCTCCATTTTCTCTTTAAATCTCACATTCCTGAGACAATTGTCTCTCTTTTAGAGATAAGGAAGCTTGACTGACAGAGGTTAGAGGAACTGCACAAGATCAACAGAATTAGTATGTTATCAAGGGGAGATCTGACCCCAAGTCAGACTGGCCGTGAGGACCTTAACCCAGGTCTATATTGTTCTCACAGAAGAAAGTTGGCTCCCTGCGTTATTGGTCAGCTCTAAGCAGAAGAGAGGTAGGGGAAAACAGGAAGCCCCTGCAAGGCACAAATGGAAAACCGCTGGAAGGACGCCTGGGAGGATCTTCCGCAGGCCCAGTAGGCGGGGCGCCGCCCTCCGCCCGCCACGGGATCCGGGTTTGGGCCATCCTACCCTTGGGGACCGTTACCTTGTTGAGATGCGGGTTCCTGGTGACATCGTAACCTCGCTTCTTCAGGAGCACAGGGCGCACCGGGCCAGGCTTAGAGTGGCAACCTCGAGCGGGTGCGGAGTGCGCACCGTGCGGGACGACTCCGCAGGCCCGGCCGGCTAGGAGAGCCAGCCTCGGGCTGGTGCCCAGCGCAGCGCCCATGGTCCTTCAGCAGACCTGGCACCGGGGAGAAACCAAGGTCAGGGGCACCTTCCGGCCAGGCAGGCCTTACGCGTGCCGCAGGGCACGGAGCCTGAGTCCGCGATACGTCCTCAGAGAGAGGGCCGGGGGTCCCGAAGGGTTAAAGGCGCCAGCCCCGCCCTCCACAGCAGCCACCTGAGCGGCTTTCTCTGCTTGCGGTGCTCAGGCCTTGCCCAGCGCCCGGCAAAGCGAAAGCAAGCCGAGGAAGCAGATTCTGTGCGGGTGACAGCTGCGCCACCCCCGCCCTCATCCCCGCGAAGAAGCTGCTGCGCGGCGAGGAGTCCCCGAACCTCCAACCCTGCTCGGTGGCTCGCCTCGGCCCCTTCATTCCCCAGCCCACCTGCTCTGCGCCCGAAGGTGATGTCTTCGCGGCCCAGCTGCGGGGCAGGCGGGGCGAGGCGCTGCGGGCAGTCGTTCCCCTCCTGCCAATGGCTGGACCGCGCCAGCGGCCGCGAGAACGCGAGGCTGGTGCGTTCTGGAGTGAGCGGTCCCCGAAACCTTTGTTCCCAGTGCGGGGCTTCCCCTGAGGACGCGCGTGGAGCTTCTCATAATCGCGTGCACGTGTCTATCCAAAGACAAAATGCAGCTCGGAGTGGCACCGGAGCCTATCCATCTTGACAAGCTGAACGCACGGAGGCGATTTAGCATTTAGGGATCAGCATACCCTCTGACTCTATTTAGGGAAGGCCCTGGCCTGGGGATTCGGAATAGAACTCCTCAGACACCCAGTGCACAGTGTTGCGCTGTGCTGTCCAGTAGAATAGCCACTAGCTACACGTGGCTCTATAAATTTCAATGGAATAATCTTAAAAATCCAGTTCCTCAGTCCCACTAGCCATATTTCACATGCTCAAGAGCCACTATGCACCTAGTAGCGACGGAATNCTTCAATGCCCTGAGTCACTGCACAAGAAGTTCAAGTCTAGAGTAAACTGCTGGGTATGGAGCTGATGGTTACTTAATAATCCATTACTTCTCTTTCGATCACAGAGGCCCAATTCAACATCACATCAGAAGCAGAGCTCTCAGGAAGACATATCGTGTTATCCATCTTTGGGGCTGAAAACAGCATCACCAACAAACTTCTAATTCTCCATACAACCCAGCCATCCTCTTCTGATTGATCGATGAGCCAAGTGTGGGATGACAGACTCCCCCCACCAAAAGGAGGCAAGATCAAGTTCTAAGCTGGCACCAAACAAAAACATATGCTTTCATCAAAGGTCATTTCTAACTGTGTGGGAGTCTAATAAATTACCACTGAATATAGAAGGGGTTAACCTGAAACCTTTGTGGCCTCAGACATGCAGCCAACACTGCAGTGCTGGCCAACAAGCCTTTACACCTTCACTGGCTAAGTACATCAATCCACATGGGAAGGTGGTCACCTGTGATGCCTTGTACTTTCTGGGGGCCCAACTACATGAAATGCACTGGTTCTTAACCACAGCGATTTGACTAAGCACCTTTTTCATTCATTTTTTTCCCCTAACTGTCAAGCTCAAGAGATTAAAAAAAAAAAAACCTACAGAAAAACAGGTGAAGGGTCAGTGGAATTTTACAGCAAAAATCATTGTTGGCATGTGGGTCAAGGGGGGAGGTTGATACACTCTGGGAAATCACATACCTTTTCAGTGAAATGCCCTGAAGTCTGGGAAGATTTGGGTCAAGTAAATGCATTTTCTCCAAATGGGCCCTTTGTAGTCATTTCTTTCAGCAACAAGAGCATTAGGCTAACTGCATTAAGATTAATCGAGTTCAGAGGAGGGGGTCAGGAATCGATTGAGATCATTTAAAAAGCAAGTATTTATTGAGCATTGCAAATCACACAGAGAGAATGTCATGTGACAAGACAGAGTCTCTGCCCTCAGGGTGCTTAGGGTCTAGTGTGAAAGACAAACTTAATAGTGATTGTAACAGGGTGCTCAGTGCCCAAAGGAAACAAACACAAAGTGATAAGAAAAACAGGAGGGTTCTGACATTCATTTTGGGGAGTGGGAAATAGGACAGCCCTTCCCCAAAAAAGGCTATAGGTAAGCTGAGGCCAATAAATATTCTGAGGACCCAATTCCTACATTAGTAGAATGGGGATGATATCTGCCTATGAAAGATATCCCTATAAAATGGGTTGATAGTTTCCAGTTTCATGTNCTATAATCTACGCCTTTGCAAACAAAAGTGCTGCACATTAGTGACCCCTTTTGCAATGGTCACACGAATCAAAAGGCCTTTCCCCCCTCTCGCTATGACACTGGCATTTGAAAAGAAGAGGGTAGAGGATGAAAGAACCCTTTGGAAGAAATGACAAAAATGCAAAATAAAATAAAGCCATAACCCCCAGAGCCTAAAAAGCCCAAGAGAAACTAGAAACAGGGTGACTGGAGATGAGTCTGGAAAAGTGTCCACAGAAACAAAGCAAGCCCAGACTCAGGTTGGCTTAGCTTCCAGTGGGCCCAAGCCTGAGTCAGACAACAGGTATTTCTGTATGGGATGTGCCCTCTGTGCTGCTGCTTACATAATCTAGATGTTGTTTACAACTGCTTAGAACAGGCAGCAGGCTCCTATGTTAACATTTTATTACATGAATCTAAACATATCACCTCTAGATGATATAACCAATTAAATGCAGGCAAACCCTGTAAGAAGACTATTTTAGAGGAATTTCCACAGGAGAAGAATGCCACCCCTGTGTGACAGAGGGGTCAACTCCCAAAAGTTGGTCTGAAGGTTATTTTCTTGGCTCTAGAAACTTAACGCCCAACATACACTGTAACCTAAAATTGAAAAGACAATGGAACACTAAAGAAAATTATATAGAGAGGAAACAAATCTCCCATAATTCCACTGCTTTAACACAATCTGATTCACACATTTATTTCCGAGTCTCTTTACAGAGTTACATCTTTTTACAGCGACACTCATGGTTATAGATTCCACTCAGTATTTTGCATTTTGAATTATGCATTCATAAACATAAACCAGCATTTCTGAAATCGTCATAAGATCACACAAATGCTAATCTAACACATAATATACTTTCTTTGGAGATCAATTCAACTATTTATAACAACATGTTTATGAGAAAATACTCTCTGAACATCAACTTTGGGTTCCAGGAGTAGGAAATCTTCCTCCTGTGCTTCGGGCATCCCGTCCTACACTTCCTTGATTTTTCTGACCCGTGGGAGCTAAGGTGCTTCCTGGTATAGCGTCTTAGTCCACTTGGGCTGCTATAATAAAATACCACAGACTGGATGGCTTGAACAACAGAAATATATTCCTCACAGTTCTGGAAGTCCAAGATCAAGGTGCTGCCCAATTCAATTCCTGGTGAGGGCCCTCCTCCTGGCTTGCAGATGGACATTTTCTCACTATATTCTCACATNCAGATGAGGAGAGGAATTGAGATGTGATGGCTGTGACTTGAATAGACAAAGAGAAGTAGGTAGGTCATTCCAGTCAGAAAGTTAAGCATGAGCAGAAAAATCAAGTCCAAACATTGAAGAGTGTTTGGAAAAATGGGGAAAAGGCTACTGGAATTGAGTGAGGATTGATGAGAAATAAGATTAGGAAATATTCAGGGATTAGATTGCAAAGAGCCAGGACTGCCAAGCTGAGGAGTTTAAAGTTTATTTTTTCTGTCTGGTCTGTGGCAGTGAAGTGGAAAGAGGAGATGGGATGGGAGCCATTTCTCTGATCCAGGAGAGATACAATGAGGCCCTGTGCATGGCAGTGGCAGTGAAACCTAGGCTGTCTACAGTGTGAGCCAAATAGGATTCCACGTGGCATTTGGAGGAGTTTTGCCTCTAACTCTGTTTTGCTCACATGGATGATCAGAGTAATAAACATGGCCATGAAGACGGCCTCTGGGCAGGACCTTGCAACTAAGTGACAGGATGGAAGCCTGGGAATGGAGTGTTTTAATAAAACCTCCATCTGCTTGACCCAGTAAATCACATGAGCCACATTAAATCATGTGAGCTAGCAACAACAGTTTCCTATGGCAATAGGTTGATTTGCACTTGCATGAATTCTCGTAGAAAAATTCAGATGTGGAATTTGGTAAGGCTGCAAATCTATATTAGGATTCAAGATCCCAATATTTTCATTGTTTATCCATAACAATCTCAAGTTTTCAGGATTGCAGCATGAAAAAATGTAGTTGTACAAAATTGAAATGCAATAACCTTCATATCAGAACTTCTATCTATTTATCTGACTTTATCTCTTGATGCTTGCAGCCTCTGATAAATGAAGTTGTTAGTTTATAGATATCTGTTCATTAATTATTTATTGAATAACTTCATTGTTCAAGGTATAAGCTAGACTTTATATACGGTGTCTCATTTAATCCTAAAAAAAAAAACACCCCTTTTGGGTTAGGTGGCATTATCTCCATTTTACAGATGAGGAATCTGAGGCTCAGAGAGGTAAGACATTTATTAGCAGTCTCTCTCTCTCTCTCGCTCTCTTTCTCTCTC
>NW_017731429.1:1290110-1296235 GCF_001890085.2 Hipposideros armiger | reverse complement strand
TCCCAAGGCATGAGAACTTCATTAATGAACAAGTCTGATGAAAAGGGAAAGTTCTTCAGCATGAACAGATGATGTTTAGAATGTTTCCTTTTAAGTCTTGACTACATGGCAGGTTTGCCATAGCAATAGGATGACTCTGGTTGGTTAGCATCCTGGGAATTTGGATCAATGAAAGAGGCTAGTGTTTCCAGCACTTACTTGATAAATCACATTTCCAACAAGAAAAAAAAATATCCCTCACTGTGGCCACAGAAGAAAAGATTTCCCCATGCCAGGACCCCTGCTACTTGTTTTTGCAAGGACGAGTTTTCGTCAAAGACTTCAATTCAGAGATCAAACCCATTACATAGTCAAGCAGAGATAGCTAAGTGTGACCCATGCGAAACAAATCCTCTAATGGGGAGAGTGGAGCAATTTTGTGGCTAATCTATTTAACTACACTCCAGACAGTTTAGGCCACACAATGGATTACTGTTGTTACCATTGTTGTTAATTTATATTTACAACTTGAGGGCCAATGAGCTCAAATGGAATAAGCTGTCAGTCTGATTCCATGCTAAGGTCCGGCTGCCTGCTGCTCAAAAAAGTTAAAAATCGAGAGACATGGTTGGTGGAAAGAAAAGCAGGTTTATTCAGAATGCTGGCATTCTGGGAGGATGGCAGACTTCTGTCCAAAGGCCATCTCCCTGTTCCTAGAACGGGCAGATGGTTTTTTATAGGTACACAAGAAGAAGAACAAAAGAAAGGTGGAGTCCGTCAGGCAGGTTGGAGGGCTGATGTGCTTCCTGAGAGGTCTGGTCTGTTTTAAGATAATGTTATCTCTGGACTCTGGACTGAGGCTTTATGTGTATTCTGGTGTCTGAGTGCCTGGGGATTAAGAAATTGCCCTTTTCAGGTTAGGATCTGCTAATTAAATGGATTAACTAGGTATGGGTAGTCCTGAGAAAGGAAAAAAACCAGAGCTCTTTAATCAGTGAAGGGACAAACAGGGGAAATAGCTGAAGATCAGAGCAGATCTAACTGCTAACTAGCTAGGTTTAATTAAGGTGGCTAGATAGCAAGCTATGCGGTGAGTCAAACTGCAAACCAGCTAAGTATAACTGCGTTATTGATTCACCGAATTTCATCCTTAAAAGTCTAGCAAAAAAAACCTCTTTCTTCTCTCTGTTCACTGCATCCTTAACCTGGAATTAGAGTATGTCTGACTGGACATACTGGCCGGCATAGCGCTAATTCCCTGGAGAATACACAGCTCTGTGCTTTACCCCATCCTGCTATCCTGGATCTGGGTAGGAAACCCCAAACAAAATTGGGGAGAAAAAAATGGGTTTCATGCATTGAAATTCAGAATCTCAAGTCACATTGGATGGTCAAGACTGAAGTAGACCTAGAATGGAAGTTTAGTCAACCTGCAGAGGGAGGGAGCAAAGATCGTGGGTGAATAAATTTGGGCACATAGTTCAGGGGCCGCTGTTTCAACACAACTTGTTAGACTTGACTATTCTAGTCTGGAAAGGTCTACAAGCAGACTTCAGGGCCCCAGGCATTCAGTCACAGGGGGTATGGATGCAGGAAAGTGGACAAGAAGTCATACACTGAGGCACAGCCTCCCCGATTTCCCAGCGCCCTGTGCATACCCCTGTTATAGCTTTCCTCTTAATGATGAACCCTAGGCCCAGAGCCAGGACTGTCTTCATTGCTCACTGTCTTACACAGTTTCATGTGTACATTGGTTTCAAATCATGGATTATGAAAGTGTTTATTTATATAGGAGACTATTAGCCCTGGAAGGCACTCTCAAGGCCAAGGTCACACAAGTATTGATGACAAAGCCAAGAAAAGAGCTGTCTCCCAACTCCCAGTCCGATGCCTTTTCCTTGACCCCAGGCTCTCTCTGTGAGTGCTCCAGGTCACTGTTGACTGATTGATTGTAAATTTCTTTGCAGTGAGTGACAATTGTTTCTGGCAAGATAAACTTCCTTCCACGAATGGGAAGCTTGCAATGCAGCCACCCCAAGGCCACTTTTTGATTTCTCAAGTTCAAGTTGTTTTTACTACTGATGGACATCTTCAGAGGGTTATTTGCAGTTTTGACGGGCCTGTGATGTTTGCCTTGCTTTTGAAACTGAGGCAGGTTTCAGCACCAGTTATTCCTGGGGTAACTAGTTTCTAGGATTCTGGCCCGGCTCGTTCTGAAATTCTTGTGTGTGGTTGTCCACGACCTCATGTCAGGTGGCATATAGAGTTCCCTTACTGTGGAAACAAAGACAAAAGACTTTTAAACTTACAATTACCAATGTACCTTATTCCATTCTTCTCATCATGATGTTTTCCTTGGGGGTTTGTTTTCCAGGTTTTACTGGTAAAAGAAAAGAGGGGCTAAGTACTTAAAGGCATTAGAATTGCTAAACTTTCACTGCTGCAGAGATGCTTTTATGCAAATCAGCTTTCTATTTGCCTGGGGCTCAAAGTTCTTCCTTCTTGCCAGGAGCTTTCAACCAGGGCACATAGAGTAAAAGCTTTACTCAATCAAAATGAAAAGCTAAGCATTAAAAGGGTGATGTGTGTGTGTGTGTGTGTGTGTGTGTGTGTGTGTGTGTGTGTGTGTGAGAGAGAGAGATACAGTGAATGAGCTTGCTGAGGATAAAAAGCAACTATATATATTCACTAATGTATATAAACAATTCCTTTGATCAAAATAATCAGGTGTGAACAGTTTACTTAGACAAGTTAATTCAGAAAGATACAATCCCAAATTGAAATTATGTTTAGATGCCAAATGAGTGTGGTGGTTTTTTTATACTGGTGTCAGAGTTAAAAGAAATATTTCAGCTTGCAAATTTAAATCTTCCCTCCTTCACTCCCTCATCCCCTCCCCCACCCAAGGACTCTTGCTTGCTGGATCAGTTTTTTGGGGGAAGAGAGAGGGAGAAGAATTGGAGTTATGGCAAAACAGGCAAAAGAAAGAAATCAGAGAGATTAAATGTATCTACATAACATAGAATTAAAGAGAAGAAAGGTGAGACTAGAATTCCAATGGACTGAACTGGGGAAAATTTTGGAAAGCTTAGAGTGGGGAAGAATACCATATTTCCCCAGGTATAAGACGCTACCATGTATAAGATGTACCTTAATTTGGGGGCCTGAAATTTGAAAAAAAATGTATTACATAAAGTTATTGAACTCAAGTTCTATTCATCATAAAATTCATACAACTCCTCATCACTGTCAAAACTCCCAACCATTAGCTTGTCCTCATCTGTGTCTGATGACAAATCACTGTCTTCATGTATTGCCTCGTCCTCAGCAGGAAATG
Source organism: Hipposideros armiger (assembly GCF_001890085.2). Classification (NCBI taxonomy): domain Eukaryota; kingdom Metazoa; phylum Chordata; class Mammalia; order Chiroptera; family Hipposideridae; genus Hipposideros; species Hipposideros armiger. The sequence continues at coordinate 1,292,919 of NW_017731429.1, read as the reverse complement.
CAAGTAAAAAAACCTACAACCACTGTATAAGACGCACCCAGTTTTTAGACCCCAAATTTTTCGGAAAAGGGTGCATCTTATACATGGGGAAATACGGTACTTTGAAACAGGTACCATGTATGAGATGATAAAAGGACATGAGATGGGAAGAGAAAATATCAAATAATTTTTGTTTTTCATTATTTTCTATTTAGTGCTGCCTGAGAAACTTAAATAAAAACGAAAAGTTTTCTTCAATTATTTTGGATGCAGGACTAAATTTCTTGACTTTTCAAGTGAAACCAGGCAAAGATGGCATCACTAGGAAGTTGAAACTTACACAGTTTATATACTGAATGTTAAATAGAAGGCATTTGTTTCAACATTAGTTATCATAGATACACTCATATGCTTTCATGTATATGCACATTATTTAGTCTGATCAACTATCTAATAAATGCTTACTGATATTTAAGGGAAACTGACAAGTGAGAGTGACGTGTTGGGGCAAGGCCATCCTTTCCACTGGAAGAAAAAAATAAAAATACTACCTCTACACTATCTCAGGAACAAGATAGCGTTCTATATTGTAGTCCCCCCATTGGTGGTTTCGCTTTCTGTGGTTTCAGTTACCAGTGGTCAACCATCGTCTGAAAATATTAAATGAAAAATTGCAGAAATATACAATTTATAAGTTTTCAATTGTGCACCACTCTGAGTAACAAGATGAACTTTCACACCATCCTGCTGGAGACATGAATCGTTCCTTTATCTAGTGTATCTACCTATATAGCTACCCTTTCCAACACCATCACCACCACCACCAACACCACCACCACCCCATCCTGTTAGTTAATCAGTAGCTGTCTCGCTTATCAGACAGACAGCTGCAGATAGACTGTCATGGTATCACAGTGCTTATGTTCAAGCAACTCTTGCTTTGCCTAACAATGGCCCCAAAGCTCAAAGGTAGTGATGCTGGCAATTTGGATATACCAAAGAAAAGTCATAAAGTCCTTCCTTTAAGTGAAAAGGTTTGTATGTACGGGGAAAAAAGTAGTATACGAGATATGGTGTTTAGTATACTCAGTTTCAGGCACCTGCTGGGGGTCCTGGAGCATATCATTCGCAGATAAGAGGGGACTATTGTACTCGTATAACATCAAGGGTGTCGATAGGATACTGATGACAAAGGATTAGACTTAGAGAACCTCAGAAAAAGAAAAGCACATGAATCACAAACATGGACCACCATGAAATTTATCTCATACTCTTTTGCAACACTACATTTGCACAGAATTACAATACCTCCAGCTAAAGAGTCTCTCTGTTCCATGCATTTGCTTAGCTATGCCTCTAGAAAGTTCTACAGCAGTGATCTTAACTTTCATTAAGGTTAAAAACATCTTTGAGACTCAGATGAAAGCTATGGACCCACCCCAGGAAAATGCATAGGCATAACAAGTGCATATCACTTGCAACTTTATGGGTTCATGGATCCTCCTGGAGACTGGCTTAAATACTCCTCCATCTGTCTATGCCATCAAAAGCCTGTGACAGAGATGCCCTTGTCCTGTCCTGAGACGTAAGCTGGCAAAGCAATACGTACTATGTATTATAACAATACATACTATGATACACGGGACAGAGAGGGGAGAAAGTTCTTAGGTGGAAATACTGCTCACTCAGTTCTCATAGATGTTACTAAAATCAGGAACAGTTTTCTAGTTGTGTAGCCTATCAAGTCAAAGAAAGACTCATTAGCACTCCTAAGTAATTGAAAAAGAAAAACATACTTTTCTTCCCTACCCCACATGGGAAGAGGAAGCAGGCCAAAAATCATTAAATAACATTTGTGCATCTTTAGGGTTGCAATTAATTATTTCACTGAAGCCCTCCGAAGCATATTTCTTTGTTCCATAGCCTTAGGGAGTACTTAAGCAAATTCTAGGGTTGTAGATCAAACTACAAATCAGCAGCAGGATTAGGTATTGCCAACTGAATTTAAACACAGATTTTTCTTAATGGAAAAAATTTATAGTCCTCCATTTAGAATGTACTCCTTGAATTCAGTCATGAAGTCCTAACAGTGATTTGATGTGTATCTGCTGGCTCTGCCACCAGAAAATGTTTGTTATGGGATTAAATAGGATACTGTGTAGAAAGCTTTTAGCAAGGATTCAGCATGCAGAAAGGGCTTATTAAGGAGGCCTGTTAGCAGGCTTTCCTGAGGCGGTAGGGCCCTTTATTGCTGCTGCTCTGTGGATGTGGCCACCATTGCAGAGGGGTTTTGGGGCCTGGCTGCCCAATACAACCTGTGACTCACGATGAAGCAAAGAACTCCCAAACACCAGTGCTTGATTTACTCATACCTCTTGGTGTCTGGTCATCGCAGAAAGCATGCAAAATAGTAGGTCCCTATAGCTCCTCACCCTTAGTTGAGAGAACAGGTTTATATATCCAAAGGAAAAACAATTTCTCTATTCACAATGCTTCTGACTCCAAATGTGTGGGTCTTATCCACACCAGCAACCAATTCTCCAACTCTCCAGACACAAATGGGGTGTCTAATGATTTGGTTTCATTCTGACACTAACTATCAAAAGTTAGTGATGACTCCATAGGAGAAGAGCTCAGTCTAAAAAGGTTGCCTGCACTTCAGATGTTAATTGGAAGCCTGGCCCTCCTGTACTTCTTTTTTTTTATTGGGGAATTGGGGGGATGGGAGCAGCGCTGGGGAGCTGGGGGAAGGGGAACAGACAAGTTGCTGTCGTCCTGCTCTTCAATCTAGTTGCGGAGGACACCGCCCCACTGGCCCAAGTTGGCACCA
>NW_017731429.1:1267715-1290018 GCF_001890085.2 Hipposideros armiger | reverse complement strand
GGACGGCCGCTCACTGCGGCTGCTGGCCGCTCACGCTGGCTGCTGGCCACACACGGCAGCCCATGGCAACCCACCGCCACAGGGACCGCAGCCACGCCGTCGCCGGCGACTCATGGCAGCCCAGCTCCAGGCTGAGCCGCCGCCCAGCATCTCAGCTGCGGAGGGCAGTGTCACCGGCCCTCACATGTGGGATCCGAACCGGGGCCCTCCGGCATCCCAAGCGAGCCCTCAACCATCGCGCCACTCAGCCGGCCCCCCTCCTGTACTTCTAATCAACAGGCTATAGATCAGGAGGGAGTTCCCACCCACCCACTACTCAGGTTCAATAATTTGCTAGTGGGGCCTTGCAGAATTCAAGGAAACAGTTTGCTTATTATTACGAGTTAATTATGAAGGATACAATTTAGGAATAGCTAAATGGAAGAGATGCATGGGGCAAAGTATTTGGAAAGGGGTGTAGAGTTTTCATATCCTCTCAGGGTGTGCCACCATCCTCACATCTCTATGTGTTCACCAACCTGGAAACTCTCCAAACATCTTCATTTAGGGTTTTTATGGTGGTTCCATAACACAGGCATGATTGATTAAGTCATGGGACATTGGTAATTAAATCAATCCCCAGCTTCTATCCCATCCCCAGATGTGGTGGTGGGGAGTTAGGGCTGAAAGTACAACCCTCTCATTACACAGTGGGTTCCTTGGCAACCAGCCCCCAACTTCTAAGGTCACCTCATTAGCATAAACTCAGATAAGGTTGGAAGGGGCTTGCTATGAATGACAAAAGATGTTCTTCTCACCCCTCTCTCTCAGGAAATTCCAAGAGTTTTAGGAGCTCTAGGCCAGCAACCAGGGAGGAAAACTAAATATATATTTCTTATTTTATCACAATATCACAATACTTCCCTTAAGATCACGTGCAGTGCGTTTTTACATGGCCTGTTTCACATTCAGTTCCTTCCAAGCAGGAGATAGACCATGCAAGGAGTCTGCCTGGTCACTGTGTCACCATCTTTACCTATTGTTGCTTCCTTTCTTTATCCTTTCAGGGTGAGCTAAGTGAAAGGGAGTTGGGAAGTATGTAGGCATCCAGGGGGCCTTATGATCGAGCACGCCATCATGGACTTAGGCACTTATTCCAACCCTAAGTGCTGACCTTCATATCTACTCTGGTCCAACAGGTAAGCATCGTCATCATCATCACTACCATCATCACCAGCATGGTTTACAATGTATCTTTCTCTTCAAAATGTATTTAGTATGTTGTCCCCAACCTACCTTTGCAGCCCTATCTTCTACTGCTACCTTCCCCACGCATTACAGTTCAGCTAAATAAAATGTCTATCTTCTCAAACTTTAGTTCCAGCCTCAACTTCTCTCCTGAACTGCAGACTTATATATCCAGCTGCCTATTTTAATAATGCCACCTGGATGGAGAATAGGTAATCTCAAACTCATCTGTCGAAACCTAAACTCCTTTAGTTTTCTCTAAGCTTCAGCTTATATTCTGGAATAGCAAAGCATCTGTGATGTTTTTTTCATCTCCTGTTCAGCCTTAGAATTGCAGTGTGTGGGAATCTTGTTGAGTATGAGAGATTTCTCCAGTTAGAGCAGCGGTTCTCAGCCTGCGGGTCGCGACCCCTTTGGTAGTTGAACGACCCTTTCACAGGGGTCGCCTAAGACCATTGGAAAACAAAAAGATATTTACATTATGAATCATAACAGTTCAAAATGACAGTTATAGAGTAGCAACGAAAATAATTTTATGGTTGGGCGTCACCACAACATGAGGAACTGTAGTAAGGGGTCGCGGCATTAGGAAGGTTGAGAACTGCTGTGTTAGAGTAATCTGCACTGATCTCCCCTCTCTATCATTTACCTGGAATGTGCTTCCTCATTGCCTGGCCAGGCTTGTTCATTATGTCTTGATGGAATATCATCCATTCCTTAAATACTTATTTCAGTGCCTACTCCGTTCCAAGGACTGTAAGAAGCAGGACTGTGAATGAGACAAGCAAGTTCTTGGCCCTCAAAAACTATATACACTGGAGTAGAGAGACTTTTACAACAAAAAGTAAACTAATAAATAAATTCATTCCAGACCATGAGAAACAATAAGAAGTGAGGGTCAGTACAACAGATCCAGGTGCTTCTGGAGGTAGAACTACACTATCCTCTTCTCTGAATAAGGCCCAGCTTCCATTTAGGGGTAACACTCGGTCAAATTTAATAAGCTTTTTATATCCCCCACCAACTGTACAATTGAAGAATCTCTTATTTTTACTTAGGAGAGGAGTCTTGGCAATAAGAGAGCACCTATATAAAGTGCATTTACCATTTAAGATTTGCCACAAATTACGGAAACCAGGGTTTCCCCATAGATTTATTTCCTGCGTTTCTGCAGCCAAGTCCCAGCCAAGTTCATTTAGCTACTTCTGTTTCCATTTGAACGAGTCTGCTTATTAGTCCTTCTTGAGTGCTGGTGCAAACTCTGTCCTCTAGCATATTGTCTAATTATTTGTTGGGTTTGTTATATCCATTTCTTGAATGTTAAGTTGTTGATTCAGGTTGAATCCTCTTCTTCCCACTTGGGAAAACATCCCTTCTGTAAATGTTTTCCTTCATTGTGTCTTTCTTCACTATACAGATGCTCCTCAACTGCCCTATACAGATGCTCCTACATGCAGACGAACCCATCATAAATTGAAAATATTGTAAGTCGAAAATTCACTTAATACACCTAACCAACCAAACATCATAGCTTAGCCTAGCCTACCTTAAACGTGCTCAGAACACTTACATTAGCCTACAGTTGAGCAGTTATCTTGAGTTTCATCTCAAGAGTAATTGCCTTGCTCTTCTCAACCGGAAGCAGGGGACACAGGTGGGCATTTTATAGACATGATGGGGTGGGAAGACACAAAACACGATATCCAAAAAACACTGGCAACACAGCACACTGCAGAGTATTGGTTGTGTACCCTCGTGACTGCGTGGCTGACTGGCAGCTGTGGCTTGCAGCCACTGTCCAGCATCACTACAGAGTATTGTGCCACTTATCACAAGCCCGGGAACAGATCAATATCCAAAATTCAAAGTATGGTTTCTACTGAGTGCATAGGCTTTTGCACCATCATAAAGTTGAAAAATTGTTAAATCAAATCATCACAACTTGGGGACCGTCTGTAAGTGAATCTGGTTTATCGTAGGGCCCTTAAGCTAGCACCAATTTATCTAGTCTTCACTGGAGGCATTTTGGCTAATGTTGGCCCTTCCACCATGTCTATGTTGCTGTCATTGTGTGTTAATTGCCTGTGTGCCATTTGGAAATGTATTTTCTATCGAGAAATGTTGATGTCTCCAAGAAAAAGTTATGTGAGAGTAAGTCACTCCTAAGTATAGCTCAGTCTGAGTGTGACAAAGAGCTTCCCAGGGCCACCCTTGGCAAATGTCAGGGATTTCATTTGTGGGTATATGAGCCCATCATGTCACTTCTAGGCATATTATGTTTCTCTTGATTTCCCACTAAGATTTGCCATAGTTGAATTCCTCTGCCCATTACATTTTGTATCCTATCTAATTATGGAGTGGTCAGATAAGGCTTCTGTGACCTCACCCCATCAGACACTCCCATAGTGCCCTGTACTTCTCCTTCACAGCACTCTGCTCACTTGAAATCATTTAATTTGTTATTGTACATATATGTAATATTGTGTTTAAGGCCTGTCATCTCTGCTAGACTCTAAGCCCTTTGAGGATAAGAATTGTGTTTCTCCTTCCATAACTGCATCCCCAGAGTCTAGCAAAGCGCCTGAGACAAAGTAAAGTACCCACCAAATGCAATGACTGAATTTTTATGACACAAGATAGTGAAAAGAACTGGTGGCATTGGCCATCTCAAGAGTACACTGTCGTTTTGTAGATCACATTTGTAAGCTCTGCAGGGACCTTTCATTAATGAAACTCTTCCTAAAACCCAGTTACCTGGAAGACCAGGTACACACACAGGCTTCCAACAAGCAGGGTTTATAGGGTCTCCATGCCTAGATACTGCACTCTTGTCACTGTCAAAGTTTTTGGCTATTTTACTCAAATTCTTTTTCAAATGAATGCTGTCTCTGTCTCCCTGTGTGTTTACAAGACTGCCCATCATCTGCTGTAATTAGTTCCAAGTCTTTGGGGATTTTTTTTTTTAAATTTGGAATTCCTCCAAACCAGTAGAAGACAAAGAGCAAATTTATACTCCTCTGCCTTGGGCAAAACTGTGAAATGGGAAAACTGAATCATGGATGCTGTCTCAAAACCCTGCCCTGCAAGGCACCTTTCTTTTTTGGGCTCTCTCCCTACTTGGGCCATCTCCAGTGTCACTTCCAGGGTCCAGCTCCCTTGTTCTGAGCCCTACCTCTCACCTCTCTCCACATTCCTATTTAACATCTCATCTAGAGTGCTCTACTCCAGAGGGCACTCTCCCCCCTAAGCTGTCATGGCCACTAAACACTAAAGTATTGCCCACCACAGGTGATGGGTTTGCATTTCAGCGAGGCCTCAGGGGGACACAGTTTAACCTGAGTCACTGACTCTGCTGATAGGAGTATGCGAGTCCCAGGAGGAAGAAGGAGAGACATCGGGACAGTCAGAGACCAGTGGGAGTCAGGAGTGAACAGGAGAAACATCAGCAGGGGTACTGGAGTCTGAAAGACCCGCAGAGGTGGGCACCCTAGCATATTTGAAACCTGGAGTAGAAAACTTTTTAACACCATCCTCTGTATGAGAAAAATGATTTGCAGTAAATAGGTTTAAATTTGCCCATTTGTATTCTTTATTCTTTAAACGTTTGTCCACATGGAAGTGAGTTCTGAGAACTGGTTTCTTAACAGTTCACAGTCACTTGAGCATATTTGGGTGCAGTTCATGTTTCCAATCCCTACAGAACTACACATTCCCTTGTGGAAACAATAGATTCCAAATAAACAATGATAGCACAGTGACTGAAACACAAAGACACAGAGCTTTGAGTCCCTTCACGTCTGTGACTCTGTGTGATCATTTGGAATGTTTATCTGTCTCAAATTTAAAACAGAGAAACATTGCTTCTCGGCCTTTTGGCTAAGATCAAGTGTAGTATCTGTTCTTATCAGTTTAAAACAGAGAAACAAAGTGGCTGCAGCGACCATTTGAGAACTATGCTCCCCTGACTGATCCAGGGCAAGCTCTCTAGTTTACAGTGCGTGTCGGAGGCCACTGTGGCTTTCACATGCAGTATTAAAACTCAACAGTAACCTCGTGACAATTGTTTAGAAATTCTCAGCCCAACAAAAGATATTGGGAGGAGGAGTTTTTTGTTTTTTTGGGTTTTTTTTAATCACTAATAATGTTTGGAATTCTGCATGCCTGACGATAATAAAAAGCAGACCAGCATTTATTCAGTTTTACTATCGTTTTTTAAGTTCTCTACTGAGTTTGCACACACACCCCACCCCCCGCCCCTGCTGACACTCAGGGCAGGTCGCTCCCACTGTTGCCCTGAGTATTCACGGAAGATGGAGTCAGATCCACACTCTGTCATTTGCTGTGTGATTTTTGAGCAAATGTGTATATTAAAAGCTCCTTTGTTTTTTTTTAAAAGCTCATTTCTATCGTTATCGAGTGCTTACAATGTGCTGAAACCAAGTTAAGAGCTTTGCAGACACTGCCTCATTTAAACCTCACAACACCCCTCCCTATTCAAATTCTAGACCTTTAATCTAGCCTCTTCAAGCATCACTTTTGTCATCTGTGAATGGGGATAATAATGTCCTTTTCACACACACTTCTCTATTACATGGCCTCTGTCTCTCTCTGTCTCTGGCTTCATTGCCAGAATCTCCCAGCTCCTACTTCAGGATCTGGCAGGATCGCACTACCGTACCCTCAAATTTCTGTCTCTACCTGGGTCCTCTCCTACTCACTCTTTAAGATTTAACTCAGACATCATTCCCAGGAAGCATTTCTTGACCCCTTCCCTTGCCTGAACGCAAGCCTAGGCTAAGTAGCCCCCTGTGTTAAGTTCCCATGGTGCCCTACATGTAATTCTGGTCCAGCACCTATGTGCCCGATAGAAATAAGCTATTTGTCTGTCACCCCAGCCATCCTACATGCTTCTGAAGAGAGTTTGTCTTCACCTTTATGCCTCCAGCACCCAGCACTGTGCGTGGAATATAGAGGAAGCTCAAGAAATGTTCAGAATGATTTAGAAACACTGGTTCTCAGTCTCCCTGACCTGGTGCCGGAAACCCTCCATATGCTTGGCTTCTCCTACAATGTGTTGCTTTTCTTTTCCTGGAGAATCATTATTTCTCAAGACAGACAGGTAAAACTATGAGAAAGTGCTTTGTGTATTGATCTTCACCTTGTCTTTTTGTAACCTACAAGATTTTTTGTACTATTGGCTAGTCATCCGAATGGCATTTTCCAGACTTGCCAACAAATGTATTTAACCAATCCATGGGTGGTGTAATTTTCTTTTTCTTTCTTTCTTTCTTTTCTTTTTTTTTTTTTTTTAAGATTTTATTGGGGAATTGGGAGAGGGGAACAGTGTTGGGGAATTGGGGAATCGGGGAAGGGGACCAGCCAAGTTGTTGTTCCTCAATCTTTGTTGTGGAGGGCACCAGTCGCCATCTGGCTGCCCGTCGGCAGCTCATGGCCTCTAAGCTCAAGGTGCTATGTTCAATCTTAGTTACAGGTGGGCGTAGCCACCATCCCATGTGGGAGTTGAACCAGCAGCCTTGTTGTTAAGAGTGCACGCTCTATCCACTGAGCTATCCGGGCACCAGCTCAACTCAAGGTGCTGAGTTCAGTCTTAGTTGCAGGTGGGCGTAGCCACCATCGAACAGGCAATCTTGTTGTTACACCAGCTGAGCCATCCTGCCACCTGTTGGCAGCTCAGTGACAGTTCAGCTCACGCGCAGCATCACTGGCCCATGTGGGAATCGAACCGGCGGCCCTGTTGCTCAGAGCTCACGCTCTTAAGCCAACTCTTAACCAACTGAGCCACTCGGTCGGCCCTAATTTTCTATTTTAGTAAATAGAAAACCATGAATATTGAGGGTTGTATCTCTTAATAATCAACTGGCTACACTCAAGATTTTAGTACCTACCAATTAATCAGTCATCACTGATGAAGTCATCTGTGTATTAATAGATTTATCACTTTAGGTGGGAATGAAAATCATGGGGGTAGTGTGTGTTGGTGAATAGTGGGGAAGGATTTTCTCCTCCTAACTCACAGGACCCCTTCTGAGGTGGCCTTTACCTAAGGAAGTACCATAAAGTGCCCCTGGACAAAGAGTCCCTTAGTTTGTATTTGTCCAGCTTTCATTAGTCTGAGTTCTCATTCGTCCAGAGCAAGCGACTCTGAGCATTGCCTGTGGACCTCAGTAGTTAGGAGTGCCTTGATTTCATATTTGCCTTTTTTTAAACCCAGCTGAGATCAATGTGAACATTCAAGATGTTTTCATCTTATTGCCAATCATGATTTGGCCAAGGGCCTCCCAAATGGCTTTATCTGCTCAAACTGTAGGCAAGGCCAAAATCAGTGCAGCACGTGTCTGCAAAGGCAGCTCTGGCCTCCCAGATCCCTCCTCACTCCTCTCCAGGGAAACAGATGTTCAGGTGGGTAAACATCTGGGTGTGATCAGCAGACTTTCCCCAGCCCCAGTCCCCCTTCTGACTCTCAGTGCCATGTTTGTTTTTTGTGTTTGCCATTAGAGCTCTGTGTATTGAGCAAACTTTCTAGCCTGTGTATGCATGGGGATGTATTTGCCCTGCTCTGTTTCATCCTGAAGGACTATTTACATTCTAGTCTTCAGCACTTCTAGGGAACTGGAAATGGCTATGAGCCCTGGTCCTCTGGGCTGCAGAAGCTGGTATTTTCTGTGTCAGGAAACACAACAATTGCTATGGTTGAGAGCTAGAATGAGAGAAACTCAGAGCACCCAGGTTTACAATATTGTCTTAATTCTGGAGGCCAGCAAGGAATCCTGAGAAATTGGCACAAAATACTTTTTTTTGTTCAAAATAGCCATAATGAATGGGCCACACTGGTCCCCAAACACAGAGCCCATCAGGGTCCTTATAAGTTCTTCTGCTCCCACTCAACCTGGCATCTTGGCTCTGCTGCTTACTTGCTGTAGTTCCTGGGAAAGTTTCTAAACCTCTTAGTGCTTCCATTTTTCCATCTCAACTGGGGTTAATAATACACCACTTTTTAGGATATTTGTGATGAGCAAATAAACCAATAAAAGTAAAGCATCTACCAGAGCACCTAACATTTAGCAAACACATAATAAAGTAGTAATCATTATTATATTGTTATTGACTGCTTTTTCTAATTTAAAATTCTTCCTTAGCACCTGTTGTTTTCCTCTTTCTTTCTGATATTTTTCTGCTATAGCAGTACTCAGTTGGCTATTGAGAAAACAAAAGCTTCTTTACTGTAGTATAAAAAAGATTAATGTTATAATTTTGACTATGCAGCACTTCCTATAGCATATTGCTTGCAATCATCTTTATATTGTTGTATACAGTAAATGAAAACTTATGCACAATATGAAGGTTAATAACTCTAACATTCTGCTTTCTGCTTTTTTTGTTTCAAAGTGTTTCTGTTTAACTCAGAGGCCTGCATTCCATTTAGATGCAGCAATAGTCACTCTTTAATTCCGAGAGGAGCAGGTAAAGTTACTTCACCTCTCTAAGCTTCAGCTTCTTCGTCTGTGAAATGGGGATAGCATGAGGGTGTATCCTAAGGGTGCGGGTGAAGATCTTATAAGATAAAGTCAGTAAAGTGCTTACCAAGGGTCAAGCATAGAATATGCACTTCAATAAGCGTTCGCTATAATCATTACTAATGACAGTTTTGCTCTCATCAATTGATCCAACTCACTTTTCCTGTTTTTTAGACTAAGACTACTCCATTACTTTACAGTTGTGCATGCGTTTGATTGGTGATGCATAAGAAAAGTTCCTGAACTTTTCTGGGCCTTATTTATGTATTTACTTGTTTGTTTATTAATAATAAGCTTAGCAATTACCATATAAATCAGAGAAGCAGAGAGATTAAGTCTGCAATGTTGGAAGAATGAAGCTGAGGAATAGGAAGAGTGCCTTAAAGAGATGGAAGGCTTGGTGGCTTGTGGTTCCCATTCCTTTCAGAAGCTGGGACACATGTCTCACATCTGACCTTGGGAGCAGTGCTACTTGCTTAGGCTAGCTCAAGCTACTTTCTGTTGCTTGCAACTAAACAGACCTACTATATTTTAACACCATTAAATGGTTAGTAACCAATGTAAAATTTAAGTTAAAGTTATTTTTCCCTAATAGTCATGGTAGCCTTGACATCAAAAATACATTGGCTTAAAAAAATCTAGAAATCAGTATCCTTCCAGAGCATAGAGGAAAACAATTCTAACAAAATATTTCCAAATAAAACACAGCAACATATAAAAAGTACATTAAAAAGATAATACATTATGGGCCGGCCGAGTGGTGCATTGGTTAAGAGCTGGCTTGGGAAGCCAGAGGGCCCCGGTTCGGATCCCACATATGAGGGCCAGTGACACTGCCCTCTACAGCTAAGATGCTGAACAACAGCTCAACCTGGNGATATGATTTTCCCTCTTTTGGTTTATAGGAAATTGCACAGATTTCTCAAGAATCTTGGTGAGAAAAGATACTTTGACTTCTTAAAGTAGATAGTTACACTGTGTCTTTTATCTTACCTTGTAGTTTTTCATCTGCTCAGAGGGTTTCAATGTAGAAATAAAATTTTGTAAATAGGGGAAAAGTCAATATTGACCTAGAGACAGGCTTATGTGCTTTCTTGTGCCTGAAATACATCCAATTGCTTTTAACTAATAGGTAAAGCTAAAGCTTTGAGAATGATTTCAAATCACTTGCTAAAATAGAGCTGTTAACATGAACACCAACAGAACACAACTGGCTTTCCATTTTCCTTTTTATCTCCTTATCTTTCCATGGTACAGGGAGACTAGATAGGATTGTTATCTCTATTTTATATGGAATAAGAACTTTCCATAAACTTGGTACATAAATATGATCATATCTCTTTTATTTTTATAATTGAAACTTTGAATATCCACCTGCCTTATTATCTGGAAATCCTACTTCCCCAACTGGCTTCACATTCACAGAGACTTACGTCCTATATGAAAGGGGTATGTCATTCTAACTTTCACAGAACTGGAATCTGATCTAATCTAAATACTGGAAGGGAAAAAAAAGAAATTAAGAAAACATCAATAAATTCATTAAAAGTGAAAAAGGGAACTGGAAAAAAAAGCAATTTAAATAGAAAACAAACAAAAATATAAAAAATAAATTCTAATATATTTGTAGTGATAATATATGTGAATGGAGAAAACAAACAAAAATAGAAAAAATAGGACCAGCCAAGTGGCTCAGTTGGTTAAGAGTTCAAGCTCTGAGCAACAGGGTCACTGGTTATATTCCCACAGGGGCCAGTGAGCCTGTGCCTGAGCTGAGATGCCTCTGAGTTGCCAACAGGATGGCTCAGCTGGTGAGAGCACGTGCTCCTAACAACAAGGTTGCCAGTTCAACTCCAGCACAGGATGGTGGGCTATGCCCACCCGCAAGATTGAATACGGCACCTTGAGCTGAGCAGCCCTGAGCTGCTTTTGGGCAGCCAGATGGTGACTGAACTTGGAGCTGAGCCAGCTGCGCCCTCCACAACTAAGATTGAAGGACAACAACTTGGCTGTTCCCCTTCTGCAATTCCCCAATACTGTTCCCCCTCCCCAATTTCTGAATAAAATCTTAAAAAAAAAAAAGATAATACATTATGATCAAACGTATTTTTCTCATCTTATAAGTGTAAAGGTTCAACATTTAAAAAATCAATTAATATATAACCATATTAACAAAATAAAGGAGAAAAGCCATGTGATAGATGCCAAAAATCAGCAAACAAAAATCAGCACACATTTATTTTAAAAATCCTTAGCGAAATAAGAAAGAAAAGGAACTACTCAATCTGATAAAGAACATCTATGAAAAAAACCTACATTTATTATTCTTAATGGTGAAATGCTGAATGCTTTCTTCCTCTAATGAAAAACAAAGTAAGGATGTCTATCTACTCTTACCACTTCTATTCATTGTTTTTCAGAAGATATTAGCCAGTGACATAAGGCAAGAAAAACAAATAAAAGGCATAGAGATAGGAAAGAACAAAGTAAAACTGTCTTTATTCATAGACAACATAATTGTTTACATAAAAAATCCTAAGGAATCATTCACTCTTATTGTGCCTGGCAGTGCCCTATGGATACAGGGATAACTTATGACCATGTCAGATACAAAGCCTGCCCTCCCAGAACTCAAAGTCTTATAGTAGATGAGCAATTTGATAGAACATGATGGATGCTGTGGAGGGGAAGTACAATAGTGAAAGATCAAAAAGGCATGAAAAAACCCCAGCTTTTAATATAGGTGAAAAACAATTAAAATTCATGAAGACCTGAATATACTTTCACATCTTAAAAGAAACAATGCTGTGAATATGTGTGTATAGCATTTAGGTTATTTAATTTTCTTATTACTGAGCAATGAATAGAGTTGAAAAGGTGGGATCAAATAAAAGTGGTTGCTTTACTATTGTGACCTCTTCTATTGTGGTTTTCTATGTAAAACCTTTCGTACATTTACTCCTATCCCATCTACATGATAATTGATATCAAAAGACAAGTTGAAAAATAAGCTACTGGACTTTTGCAGCCAGGAGGTTTGACATTTATCACAGTGTCAGGAGTTTATTTCTGCCCAAGGCCAGATCCTTTGTTTATGTCAGCTCCCAGACATCAGAAATGGCTCTTTCCATTACACTTCCCTTCCATGACTACAGAGCATTGGGCCAGAGAATATACTCTGGCCAGCTCTCTCTAGGTTGAGAGAAGGTGTAGAGAAGCCAATCCCCAAATGAGAGATGGCAGCTAGCATGATGCAGAATATTGGAGGCAAAACTTGGCATCTCAGACCAGCAAGAGGCAAGGACAGGCATTTCACCAATAGCAGGGGTGGGGGTGGGGGGTTGGGTGGGTCAGGGGCAGAGCAGCCAAGCTTGAGCAGCTCTAGAAAAGAAATCTGAACACATCAGAACTCGAATTATTTGGTAATGCACTGGTTTTCATTAGTCCCTGAGTGATAATGGGATGGAATTGTCTTTCAAACCCCAATTTATACCATCTTAAGTTGTGTATTTAAAGATTTCTAAGTGAACTGTATAGTGAAATGTATCCAGTTCTTAAAAAAAAATAGAAAAAGAAAACACACAACTAAGGAATCTACAGAAACCTACTAGAACTAATAAAGTAAATTTAGCAAGGCCACAAAGTCAATATACAAAAATCAATTGTATTTCTATATACTAGCAATAAATAATTGAAAGGTAAAATTCAAACATTTTATAATTTGTGATTACAATAGTATCAAAAATACAAAAATAATTGGAAAAATAAAAATGTGGGGGAATTTAATGGAGACTATACAATACTGACACACTGAAAACTACAAAATATTGCAGAGAATCTGCATTTTACTATACTGCTCACTTAGCAATCCTTCTATACACAACTTAAGATGGTACATAAGAAGACCAAATAATAAAAAAGCTATACCATGTTCATGTATTTGAATGTAGTTTGAAAAATACTGATCTAAATCCATCTTCTTATAGATGAAGACAGTAAAATATAAAGCTTTAAAATGATTTGTCCAGGTCACCCAACTAAGGTGATAGGACTAGAAACTTCGGAGTGGAGAGAGTTTGGATCTTTCTCGTGAGAAAGCAGGGACACAGGAAGGCATTGCAGAGTGATACTGAGGCCCAATCCGGTCAGAGGCTGTGGATTGGTCACAGCACCAACAAGTGAGGTTGAACAACACTTAAGGGGCCAGTTGGAGAGCAGAGAAGGTGAAATACAGGATTAAGCTGAAGCTTGGGGTCCGTGGAAATGGGGACGGCAAAACAGTAACCCTGCTGGGATATGAAGGACATGGCAAGAGAGCAGGTAGTGATTCACTCTCGAGGGCTAGGTCTGATCTGGATGAGAGTGAAGCCTTGAGGAGAGGGGGCAGGATTCGACCTCCTGATGGGGCTGAAGAGAAACCATGAGGAGGAAGAGGGTGGTGATACTAAAGGGATCAACTGTTGTGGTCAGAGCTTGGTCTCCCTTTGAAGAGTCCATTATTAGACTTCCTAAAGCAAGATTTTTGATGAGAGTTAAAATTTTAAAGGATTTTGGACATAACCTTAGTTCCTAAAAAACATAATCAATAAGAATAATATTTTTCGGGACCGGCTGAGTGGCTCAGTTGGTTAAGAGCTCGCTCAAGAGTTTGAGCTCTGAGCAACAGCAGTTCAATTCCTGACCCGAGCTGAGCAGCCGCTGAGCTGCCAACAGGTGACAAGATGGCTCAGCTTAAAAAAAAAAGAGAATAATAATAATATTTTTCTTAATCACTCTAGTTAGCAGTTCTTTTTGCAATGCATGTAAGTGTACACAGCTTGGAAGTGTAATAGATAGGGGTTCCAGCACAGGATTTGAAGTTATGGTATCTGGATTTGTATTCTTGAGCAAGAGCTTAGCCTCTCTTTGCTTCTAAGTTCCCTCACTTGTAAAATGAGAGTAATATTAATACCTGCCTCAGAGGGTTGTAAAGTTCAAATGAATTAAAATTATTAATGACACCAGGCTTTGCAATGTATTTGATTTAGATACTGAAGCCTCTCTATTGGCTCAATATTCCAGCAATTAATTGGGGAGAAAGTGAGGAAGATAAGCATAGAATCTTTGAAGTTAAAATTTTTTCCTAGAAGAAGGCAATCAGGTTTCTATAGGGAAACAAGACTCTTAAAAATACAGTTAGGCAAGTGTCTGTCAATGGATGAATGGATAAAGATGTGGTGTGTGTGTGTGTGTACATATATGTATGGTATGTATGTGTGTGTATATATATGTATGTATGAATATATACATATATACACACATATATATGGAATGTGTGTGCATACACACACACACACACACACACATACAAAATGGGATATTATCCAGCCATGAGAAAGAAGGAAATCCTGCCATTTGCAACAATAAGAATGAATCTGGAGGACTAAGTGAAATAATCCTGACAGAGAATGACAAATACTGTATTATTTCACTTATATGTGGAACCTTCTCTTAAAAAAATAATAAATTCATAGAAGCAAAGAGTAAAAATGGTGGTTACTAGGAGCTTAGGGGTAGGGGTAGGAGAAGTGAGAAAATATTGTTCAAAGGGTACAAAGCTGTAGTTGTGTAGGGTGAATAAGTCTAGAATTCTAATGTAAGGTGATGACTATAGTTAATAACACAGTATTGAATACAGGAAATGTGCTGAGAGTAGATTTCAGGTGCTCTGATTACACACACACACAAAATGGTAGCTATGTAAGAAAACATATGCTAATTAGCTTGCTTGTAGTAATAATCTCACTGTGTATATATATATATATATATATATATATGTATATATATATCAAATACTTTAAATATATACAATTTTTATGTTTAAATAAATAAAGTGCATGCTTCAGCATGTTTTCCTTCAGACTTCCATGTCAACATTGTTGTTGCTTGATAACAGATGTTCTGGTTAAGTTCATGCTTCTTGTAAACTCTACATCCTTTCTAATAGACCTAGCATGAGATTGGCTAGAATCTGACTGACATATGTGAGGCTTAGGGACACAGAATTCCTCAACATTTAAAAAAACTCTTAGATCAGTGCTAGACATATGGCTAGTTTTTAATATATACCAGCTATTATTATTCTTACATGACTTACAAGTAGCCCCTTGCCTGAAATGAGAGATTGTTTATACAAAGAGGAAAGAAGGCTATTTTGATTTATTTTTTCAGCCTAATTTATTATGAAAGACTTACATTCAGATTATATACTGAAGATACGAGTTGTGATCAAACAATACAGTGAGTGTTTAAATAAAAAAAATTATTACAGTAAAAGACACATTGCCATTAATCTCCCTCAAAATACTACCCCTCACTTTGAACACTCTTATGCCATCATTCTTGCCACTTTCTGAAGCAGTTCTGGAAGTCCTCTTTTGTGAGTGTCTTAATTGCACAGTTGTGGCTGCCTTGATGTCTTGAATCATTTTGACTTTGGGGAAGAGCCAGAAGTCACATGGTGCCAGATGCAGTGAATAAGGTGGATGAGGACAGACTGTAATGTTTTTATTTGACAGACATTGCCATACACCAGAAGCGATGTGTGACATGGAGCATTGTCATAATGGAAAATGATTTAAGGCACATTTTAAAATATACTTTCTCTCAACCATAGCAGACACCTGACCGAATTGAGCAAGTTGAAACTTGTCAACACTGTTAGTAAGTTTCCACACGCCGCTTCCCTTATTGAAGATCCTTGCCTTTGCATTGGATGGCACTTGGCAGCAGCATTCACAGTATTTGTTGATCACAACAGAAAGTCTCCATGTCACACATCACTTCTGGTATGGCAATTTCTGTCAAATAAAAACATGACAGTGTGTCCTCATCCACCTTATGCACTGTATCTGGCACTGTGCAACTTCTGGCTCTTTCCCAAAGTCAAAATGATTCAGGACATTGAAGCAGCCATGACAGTGCTGCCTAAAGACACTCACGAAAGAGGACTTACAGAACTGCTTCAGAAAGTGGCAAGAACGATGGGATAAGTGTATTTGGAGTAAGGTAGAGTATTTTGAGGGGGATTAATGGCAATGTGTCTTTCACTGTAATAAATTTTTATTTACACATTCACTGTATTTTTTTTAGCATGCCTAATATAGAGATGAAGATTGCAGTGTTTGCCTTCAAGGTGTTCTCATTTAGTTGGGCAATAGATACATAAGCTGGCAAAAATAGATTAGTGTATTACGTGCAATGATTAACATATTTTCTTCCATGCTTTCAGAAATGGAAGACAGGAAGAAAGAGACCAACAAGGCAATGAGTAGGAAACTGAAGTGAAAATTGAAGGAAACTGCCTCTACTCGCCCCACAACTCCACTGTGAGAATAAAGGGACCCAGCAAGGGAAATCCTGGGGTGGCGAATGTGTATTCTCAGGCTGTGCATTCTTTTCCTAAGACTGGCTGACAGGCAGGAATAAACTGGATGTGTGCATTAAGTCTATTTCTGTCATACTCAGGGCATCGATATATACAGATCTGGTTTGTTTTTCTAACCTGACTAACTTTGTCTAAGGACCTTTGCTCAGAGGGAATTCATCAATCAAGGTATCCATGTGCCATGCACTGTGGGAGCACATGTGAGCACTGTATCAGTTGACAAAGGACTCCTGCTAGTCCACTGCCTGTGGGGGTTGTTTTCCAAACCATGTCTGGGTATCTGGTCACTATCATGGAGAGAGTAGTTTAGTGGGTCTTCAGTATTGAACCGCACACCTTGGGAAATGGCATGGGCAGAGCAGCATTCTCAGTTCAGGTGTCATGACGTAGACTGTGGCCTGTGGAAGTCATCATGAGTAATTTATTAGGAATAATAGATATGTAAATAATGTTTGGAAGTGATTTTATTAAAGAATACATTACAGTGGATCTAAGTTACTGCTTATAATAACATCACTATCACACAATTGTTTACTGATATGCTTTTTTGAGTCAAGAGAGAGGTTGTATCATACTTAGCATGCAAACAATTGTGTGTAACCCTGGATGTGTTGGTAGAAGGTGTCACACATTGAATATCCATCATCATTGTTTGAATTCATAGTTGTGTGACCTGGGGTAAGTCATTTGATCCATGTGATCACACACATTTTTGGTTTCTTTATAAGAAACAGACATTTTCTCCCCTGATTATGTTGCTTCTCTGCCTGGCTCTCCCTCCCTAAACCTCCAAACCCTGATGTGTTGATGCCTCACTGTGCTGGTATCATGCATTGTGGGTTAAGCAGAAATGTAAAGAAAGACAGTGTCTCACACCAGTGTTTTGTCGCATGCTGCCCATCCTATAGATGACATGAAAACCAGTAGGAAATGAAAACAGTTTCTTTGGAGGCCAGATAGAACAACAGGTCCTCAGCCAACGTGCCCTGCCATTACGCTGGCACTGATCTATCATGCATCCATCCATCCACATCCGTCCATCCTCACGTCCACCCCAAATCACATTCTAGTCCCCAGCCATCCAAACCTGAAACTTCCTTCTCTCTTATTTCTCTGTCCTCCCTGAGCCTTTGTAAATACTTTACAACTCAAAATGTTCTCAATATTAAACATTTGTATCAGGCATCTTACTATGTGCTTTGCATATATTCTGTCTTGTAATTTTACAACACTTGGAGGAAAGCACTAGCCTTAATCCAATGAACAGATGAGGAAACAGGCATCTAGATATTAAGCATTTTGTTCAACATCACACTCTTAGGGTCAGATTCTCTGCTGGACACTCTTTATTAGGCAGAACCTGTTTTTAGCTTTCTATGTAGCCCCAGGTCCCATCAGTGCTTGGAATCTGTAGTGTCCTTGACTCATGCAAGACAAAATGACTAAGCACGTACAATGCCAAACAAAATTCATAGACAAGGCAGGAAATCAAATATAAGTGAGATACTAAGTGAATTAGCAAATCGCTGTTTTCCTCAGACATTCCTTCCTTGCCAGTTATCGGAGGACTCCTTCTTAATAAGAATTAATCCTGGTTTTTTTTGTTTTGTTTTTGATGTGAGAGAGAAATATATGTCCATTTTTTTCCTCTAAATTTAGCAGCGTGTTGGATTCCAACTTGGCCATTTAAACCCCTGCAAGCACCAACAGCACAGTCTGTCTTCAAGGTGATTCACTGCCTTTAATGCAGAGCTCAAGTTGTTTAACACATGAATACAAGTGGGAACATGCCTGACATCCCAGAGCAAAGCCGCTCTCTCTGCTCAGAAAGAGGACCTGGGGACTGCGTGGTGACTCTGAAGGCATACACAGGTTCACAGCCCATATAGCCCCCAAAAGGAATGTTGAGGATTGTTCTTCTGAGGAATAACAACCATTCCAGAGAAGAGACTAGCACCCCGAGTTCTCTGTAATAACAAACACACTCTTCTTGATCAACAGCAAGAATCCAGGGCTCTAAAAACTTTGGTACCCAATAGGGTTGAATAAAAATGAGACTAAGGGATATGTCACAAAGATACCTGGCTGGGCTACAGGCTGTGAAACATACAAAAAAAAAACAAATCCCAGTGACTTCGTGGCCCAGACATGCATGAAGAAACCCCAGTGTTTCCTACCTTCCCACCATGAAGCTCTGGCCTGAGGTAGGTTGACCAGGAAGCTAATGAAATGAGAACTTCAGGGTTCCTCACTTGCATGAGCCCCTTCCAAGGCTCTGCCTCTACTTTCTGATTGATAATTTTGTATCCATTTTTCTTAAAGAGTCTGCCTTCGCCCACCAATTGTATAAAAATCATCCAGCCTCACAGAAAAGCAATGTTGGGTTTAGAGGATTGTGGCTTAATCCTCTAAATCAAAGATTGAAAGTTAATGATTTAATTTGAAAGTGATCCCTGTGCCTTGTCTCCTTTTTTTCACCCTCTTTGGTGCTTCAGACAATGATTTCAGGAAGCATCTGCCAGTGCCCCAAAGGTGGAGATGAATCCCGGGCAGGAAGACTCCTTCCCACATCGACAGGTCAGCTAACAGATGAATTTCCTGTGATTTTCTTAGTAAAGAGGCTTTCCTGACCTCTCTTTACCATCACTTAGTACCCCGAAGTCATTCCAGACATGTGAGAAAAGAACCACGGAGATAAGGAAGAATTCTGTACATACTTTTCACTGTGCCCCAAATCCCCTCCATTTATATAAAATTCCTTCCATTCATTCTTTAAGTACCAGCTCCTGTGCTTTGGAGGGAAAGAACTACATTTTTTTCATCTTTGTATCATTAGTGCCTACCATTTTTATAGGCACTTGATAAATTTTGACTGTATAAGTGAATGAAAAAAATGAATTAATCAATGAAGTTGATTAATTGATGAAACAGTAGGAGAGGGGAATGACCTGAATGTGAGTAGAGAAGAAAAGGAGAAATAAAAAGCTAAGACATGTAAACAAGATTTTCAGTTATATAAATTAAATCTAAAGGTACTGTTAAACAGATATGATTTTCCCTCTTTTGGTTTATAGGAAATTGCACAGATTTCTCAAGAATCTTGGTGAGAAAAGATACTTTGACTTCTTAAAGTAGATAGTTACACTGTGTCCTTTATCTTACCTTGTAGTTTTTCATCTGCTCAGAGGGTTTCAATGTAGAAATAAAATTTTGTAAATAGGGGAAAAGTCAATATTGACCTAGAGACAGGCTTATGTGCTTTCTTGTGCCTGAAATACATCCAATCGCTTTTAACTAATAGGTAAAGCTAAAGCTTTGAGAATGATTTCAAATCACTTGCTAAAATAGAGCTGTTAACATGAACACCAACAGAACACAACTGGCTTTCCATTTTCCTTTTTATCTCCTTATCTTTCCATGGTACAGGGAGACTAGATAGGATTGTTATCTCTATTTTATATGGAATAAGAACTTTCCATAAACTTGGTACATAAATATGATCATATCTCTTTTATTTTTATAATTGAAACTTTGAATATCCACCTGCCTTATTATCTGGAAATCCTACTTCCCCAACTGGCTTCACATTCACAGAGACTTACGTCCTATATGAAAGGGGTATGTCATTCTAACTTTCACAGAACTGGAATCTGATCTAATCTAAATACTGGAAGGGAAAAAAAAGAAATTAAGAAAACATCAATAAATTCATTAAAAGTGAAAAAGGGAACTGGAAAAAAAAGCAATTTAAATAGAAAACAAACAAAAATATAAAAAATAAATTCTAATATATTTGTAGTGATAATATATGTGAATGGAGAAAACAAACAAAAATAGAAAAAATAGGACCAGCCAAGTGGCTCAGTTGGTTAAGAGTTCAAGCTCTGAGCAACAGGGTCACTGGTTATATTCCCACAGGGGCCAGTGAGCCTGTGCCTGAGCTGAGATGCCTCTGAGTTGCCAACAGGATGGCTCAGCTGGTGAGAGCACGTGCTCCTAACAACAAGGTTGCCAGTTCAACTCCAGCACAGGATGGTGGGCTATGCCCACCCGCAAGATTGAATACGGCACCTTGAGCTGAGCAGCCCTGAGCTGCTTTTGGGCAGCCAGATGGTGACTGAACTTGGAGCTGAGCCAGCTGCGCCCTCCACAACTAAGATTGAAGGACAACAACTTGGCTGTTCCCCTTCTGCAATTCCCCAATACTGTTCCCCCTCCCCAATTTCTGAATAAAATCTTAAAAAAAGAAAGAAAGAAAGAAAAAAGACACTATTAAAATAAACAATTATCAGAGAGATTTAAAAGCTGGAAATGTTAAGAAACAACAGGCAAGTGATAACCAAATGAAAGCAGGTATAGAAGTATTAATACCAGACAAAGCATATTCAAGAGAACAAGAAAAGATGATGCAGATTCATTAAAGGTACAATTCACCAAGAAGATGTAAGAGGCATCAACTTTTAGGTACATCAGACCATAGCTTCAAAATATATAAAGAAAAAATGATGGACATAAGGTAGACATTGAGAAATTCACAATCACAAAGCAAGAATTTAACATATTATCTCAGAAATGGGCCAATCCAAAGCCAAAAACAAGTAAGGATGAAAAGGTTCTGGATAACGTTAGCTATCTTGATCACATATGTAAAGAGAGAAGGAGAGAGTCAGAGACAGAGAAAGAACTCATCATCTATCAAAGGAGAGTAAACACTGAAAACATTCCTTTCAAATGTTTATGGATCATTTATAAACATAGGGTATGTTTTTGGCCACCAAAAAAATTCAATAAATTCCAAAAATAGAATCATACCACATTTTTTGACCACAATACAACAGTGTTTATTAGAAACAAAAGATAATGCCCCTCCAAAAAAACAAATTCTGCTCTTTTAAATAACTCAGATTAAAACGAGAATTAAAAGTAAATTACAAATTTTATGAATGGATGATAATTATACTACATATCAAAGTTTGTAGACTGTTGCTAAAGCAAAACTCTAAATAAAAATTAGTCTCAAATATATTATAGAATTGTCTGGGTGAGGGGATGGCAAAATTTATCTGTAAAGGGCCACAGTCAGTAAATATTTTAGGATTTGCAGACCATATGGTCTCTGTCACAACTAGTCAACTCTGTCATTATCGTCTGAAAGTAGTGACAGACAACAGGTAAATTAATAACTGTAGCTATGTTCCAATAAAGCTTTATTTACAAAAACAGTGGTGGGCAGGATTTGACCCAAGAGCTGTAGTTTCCCTAGCCCTTATCTAGGTTATGCTGAGGTAAAAAAGAATCCCCAAATCTTAGTGGCATATAAAAATAAAGATTTATGTTTTATTCACACTCCAAGCTCTGCTCTTGATAGTTAGTTGCCCTCACTCTGGGATCCAGGCTGATGGAGCAGAAACCCTCTGAAACATGGCCAGCAGTAGTGGTATGACAAAACAAACTGCCTCACCAGTTTCTGCCCAGAGTGCCACTTCTGCTTGCATTTTATTGATACAAACAAATTATATGGGGCAGGGAAACTTAATCTTCCTAAGGAAAAGAAGTAGATACTAGTGGATAGTAAAACAATCTGCCATGTATTTATATTAGAACAGTTCTTTTCAGAGATGCAGATGTTATCTCCCTTCTGTTATGGATTGAATTGTATTCCACTAAGATTCATATGTTGAAGCTCTAACCTCCAGTACTTCAGAATGTGACTTTATTTGGAAATAGGATCTTTTTTTAAAATTTTATTTCTTTTTATTTAAAAAAAATCTGATGGATAAACATAAATACAGCACAAATTACTTCAGATCATTCTTCATATTGGAAATAGGATCTTTACAAAGGTAATCAAGTTAAAAAGTGAGGTCACAAGGGTGGGCCCTAGTCCAACACGAGTAGTATCCTTATTAAAAGGGAAAAATTGGACACAGAGACAGGCATGGAGGGAAGATGTGAAAAGCCTTAGGAAGAAGCATGCCATCTACAAGCCAGGGAGAGCTCCTGGAACAGATCCTGCCCTTACAAACCTCAAAAGGAACCAACCCTGCAGGCACCTTGATCTTGGACTTCCAGCCTCCAGAACTGTGAGATAATACATTCCCACTGCTGAAGCTAT
>NW_017731429.1:1254718-1261058 GCF_001890085.2 Hipposideros armiger | reverse complement strand
CCCTAGAACCTCGTTTTCTTATTTCTGGTTCTCTTAAATCAATAGAAGGCTAGAATCGTGACAGTTGGTTATTACATGTGCCAGGCAAAGTGGTAGGAACTTTACATATGGCATCTCATCTAAACTTCTAATCAATGTTATGAACAGGAGTTGTTTCTCTCCTTTTACAAATGAAGAAACTAAGGCTTAGAGAAGTAAGGAGCTTTTGCCCAAAGTCGCACCAGCTGTAAGTGGCAGGGCTGGCATTTATATCTAGGTCTGTATCTGGGGAGCCTTCCTTCACCTGCACTTTGTTTGTGCTACTCTCCCTCTGTTGATTGGCTGTGGCCACAGCTGATTGGATAAAGACTGCCACCTGACACCAGGGCAGCTTTCCTGACTAAGGCCAGCGCTCTGTGTGCTGTCACCCTGGGGCATACTTTAAGACACAGCCCTACTGGGGTGTCCATTGCTGCCACAGGCTTTACCTATTCAAGTGGGTCACCGACCTCGTCCTGGTTCTACTAGATTCTAAAATCACTTGATAGCTGCCCCTGCGCCTGCTCTGGAGTCACTCCATCCTTGCCTCTCTCTTCCTGCCAGTTTGCATTTCCAGAAATGAGTCTTTGGTTCAATTCTCCGGGGCCAGGACCAGCTACATAATTTTAAAGGCCTGGCGCAAAATTAAAATATGGGATCTCTGGTTCAAAAATTCTGAAGAATTTTAATACATTAACACCAGAGCATTAAACCACCACAGAGCCCTTCTGAGTGTGGGACCCTGTGCAAGTGCACAGCTCGCATACTCATAAAGTCAGCCCAGGCCCTGGCAGTTTTTACTGCAATTTTTGAAATGACCTAAACTCTTACTGTGGAGGGTCCCTCTGTTTTTGCATCCCATCTCCCTGCTTGAACTGTAACAGGTCTGCCTTCACCATGCTCTTATAGGACTTGGTCTCTATCTGTTCACCCTTTCCCCCATTTGTAGCTCTGTCCCTAATTTCCTAAGGCCCTAGCAACCTACCTCACCCCAGACCAATCCTCACACCCTGAGTTTTCACGGACACAGCTCACCATTCAACTTTCCAGGCGATGACTTTGCAATGTGTAGACAGGGGACTGACCGGGAGAGAGAGAAGGCTATGTATGTTTGGCCAAGTATTTGTTTATAACAATTTCTGGCATCTGAAGTGATTTTTGCTTTTTATTAAATATATCTCTGCATCCTGTAGCTGGCTCTCACTTGGCCTGAGCTTCTTCTTGAGGAAAATTTGGGGGATTTTGCCAAACAACAACACAGGGCTTTATATTTCTGTTATAAAAGCCAGCAGTGTCATCACAGACAACTTCCTTCCTTTGTTGGAGCAATTTTCGAAAAAAACCAGATCACAGCGTTATTCAGTACAGTAAGCCACACCCTCCACCCTCTAATGCTATTGACAACAGCAAGGCAGAGCATGTAAGTCACATCCAAATGGAACACACTGGCTCCAGAGCATCCTGTTGTGAAATCCTCAAGCATTGGGTTACAGTGCCGACAACAAGGGGAAAATTAAGAAACATCAAGAGCGGGGAGAAGAAAGATTTCAAATGGACAAAGACNATCCCAAGCGAGTTCTTAACCATCGCGCCACTCGGCCGGCCCCAAATACACTTTCTAAGGGAGACTGACAGGAGTGCCTCCCCTACTGTCTATTGGAGGCTATACTCTAGGGGTCCAAAGTGGTTTTCTGACAGTGTCTTTGCTAAACAATAGGGGGAAACATGTCCTTGACCTCTCATGGAACACCCTGCTACCTAGAAATGAGTAAATGGAAATGTAGGAAAGTTAAGTTCCTGACTTGGGGTAACATGGCCTGTGAAAATGGGACGAGAACAGGAAGCCTTTGAACTCTGACAATTAACAAACCCTTTAATGAGCACTAATGAGTCAGCCACAGTTGTAACTGCTTTACAGATGGTATTTAACTTTATCCTCATAACAATCCTGTACAGTAAAGACTGTTATTTGCCCTCCCCTCCAATTTTAATGTCAAGCTAACCGAGGCTAAGAGCTAAGAAATGTGCTGAATGTCCAGAGCTAGGAAGTTGGGGACAGAGAGTTCAAACCAGGTGCTATGTGCAGACTTCACCAGAATGACCCCCTTCTCTGGGATCCCAAGTGCTCTTCACTTCCGTCCTCATTCTGGTTCTCATCATGCCATGTGGGTAGGTGTCCACACGCAATCCTGACAGTGACGTTCTGCTTAGGCATCTGGATTCCCCATGCTTGGCACCCTGCCTGGCACAGACTGGGCATCCAACCAGTGTGTTGAGTGGATGGATGAATGAATGAATGAATGAATGTGTCAATGTAAGAAACAGTCAAACCTGTAGAAAATTTCTATAAAAGTTCATTTGAGTCAAACTGACAACACACGCCAGGAAGCAAAATCTCAAATGCTCCAGAGAATAACACTTTTGCAGCTTCTTTGATGCATTTGAAATTAACGAGGGCGATTACATGGAGGTAGGAAAAACCAAGGCAAGGGATTGGATTACAGGATAGCTAAAAAGATTATGTGCTCTCTTGAAGGTGGTTATTTCAAAGGTGTGTTAACCTAGATTTACAAAAACAATGGACAGTGCTTGCTTTAAGCAAAGATAAACCTTTATTACTGAAGTAACATATGCCCGGGGCATGGCTACTCACCCTGACCTGCCCAGTTAGGAATTTATGAGCAGATCACCCAGTGAGGTTACTTTCCATAGAACACCTTCTTTCATCCACAAGTGAAAATGAATGAATGAATGAATGATGTCTTCACCGCAGGACTAGTGCAGTGCGTGGATTATCAGATGGAGTCAGGTTGGAAGACATGGCACATGAAGCTTAGCCCCACGTGGATGAGTGCCCACACACCTTCGGGCAAATCTCGTAATCTTGGCATGGAGGTTTTCTCCTTGGCACGAGCGAATCTTTATTACCCTCCCACATGCTATATGAATTTATTTCTGAAGTACTGGTATGATAAACACCATAAGTACCCAGGGTGGCATTGACTTCAAAATCCCCTCTGGGGTCTCTAGATTACTTTAAAATACATTGGAATGTGCTGTTTTAAGAGTTAATTAAAACATTGAAATAGGGGCCCAAAGTCTTCTGCTATCTGTGCTTCAGTTCTTTTTATTTTTCTTAGATCTTCCCTGAGGTGCTTAAAAAACAAAGGCTGAGAGCCACATGGATAAGCAAGGTCCCCCGGCCTGGGGGCATGGGTCAGGGCTGTGATCCGCCTGCCTGTGACTTGATGTGTGACTTTGGGCACCATACTTTCCTTCCCTCGGCTTCTGTTTTCTTATCTAGAGAATTATGTAGTTGTTCTGGATGATTTCTAAAATCTCTTTTGGCTCTAATATGCTTTGATTCAACTCTCAGTAGATAAGACTGTCTGAGTGGAGCTCTGTGTTGGAAGCAGTGGATGCAGCAGTGAATGGGGGATCAGGGCCTGGGTCTGTGTGGCGCTGAGAGCCTGAATGGTGGGCAGGCCCTACAACAAAGGCCCCAAGGCCTGAAGGACCCTGACACAGCTGGCGAATGGTGAGTTGTCCAGTGGAGCATGAGCTGAAGGGCAGGAAATGAGGCTGGGAAGGGAGAAAGGGGCTCTTGTACCCTGATAAGGAATTTAGACTTCAGCTTGTATTCCTCTGCTTCCCAAACTTTGCTCTTTTTTGTACCACCATGTTGGTTTTGAACAACTCTGTGATGTGGAGGTTAAGAGCAAGGGCACTGGGGCTGCCAGTCTTGGTATGTATCTCAGCTTTGCCACTTACTGGCAGTGTGAACTTCGGGCAAATTACCTACCCTTCTTTGCCTCAATTTCTTCGTTGCAGATTGGAGATTATACCTCATGGGATTGTGATGCCTCATAGGACGTGTTACTACATGTCAAGTGTCTACAACAGTGCCTGGCACCTGGAAAGAACTCAGAAACTTTGGCTGTTATCTTTCTATCTGTGTACCAATGGAAGTAATATTTTGATGAATGGCTGATAAAAACATAGCACTGCAAAGATCCGTACTGGCAGACCATATTATGAGCACAATGTTTACTCCTGAACTGTATACTTCTGAACTGTAGCGGTAGAGGTTTGATTACTGATGTTTTAAAAGATCATTGGACATGGCTAAAAAAATCCACCTGTAATTCATGTCAACTTTGTAAGGTTGGGATTACCATGGGATTAACTATTCGAGCTTCCCCCTAAAAAGAAATATATGTGAAATCACTAATGTAATTTATGTTACACCTTAAATAGATTACCATTAAAATTAAAATTGCCCAACCCTCTGCTACCTAAAATATAGTATTTCTTTATACTAGCAATGAATGATCTGAAAATTAAATTTAAAAAGAATTCCATTTATAATAGCATCAAAAAAATAAAACACTTAGGAATAAATGTAATCAAAAGTACAAGAAACATACACTAGAAACTACAAAATGTTATTGAAAGAATTTAAAGGAGATTTAAATAAATGGAACGACATCACATATCCATGTATTGGAAGACAATATTGTTAAAACGACAATACCCTCCAAACTGATCTACAAAATCAGCACAATCCTAATACTAAAATTCTAACTGCCTTTTTTACACTAATTGACAGTTGATCCTAATAGTCAAATGGAAACATAAGGATTCAGAAGAGGCAAAGCCATCTTGAAAAGAGCAAAGTTGAAGGACTCACGCTGCCTGATTTCAGAACTTACTACAAATCTACAACAATCAAGACTAACAAGGTGCTAGCATAAAGTAGATATATAGATCAATAGGCTAGAATTGAGAGTCCAGAAATAAACCTTAACAACTGATTTTTACAAAAGTGCCAAAATATTCAGTAAGGAAAGAATAGTCTTTTCAGCAAATGGTACCAGCACAACTAGATACCTACATGCAAAATAAACTTGGGACTCCTGCATCATATCATATATAAAAATGAACTCAATGGTTCAATGTTCAAAATGTAAGAGTTAAAAAATGTATGAACATCTTAGAAGAAAACATAGGGGTAAATCATTGTGACCTTGAATTAGGCAATTGTTTCTTAGCTATAACACCAAAAACACAAGCAACCAAAGGAAAAAAACAAAAAAAAAAAAGAAAAATGGACTTCAATTAAAAGCTTTGTGTATCACATGATACTCTAAAAAAAAAAAATTGAGAAGACAACCTGCAAAATGGGAGAAAATATCTGATAAAGGACTAACCAGAATATATAAAGAACTATTACAACTCAACAAGAAGGAGACAAATAATCTAAATAATAATGGGTCAAGGATTTGTATTCACATTTCTCTAAAGAGTATGTACACACATCACTTCCACATGCGTCCCATTGTCGAGAACTTGTCTACACAGGCACACTTACTGCTAGAGGCATGGGAAACATAGCCCCCGGCTGAGAAGTCACAACTCTCCACACAATGGAAGGAGAAGCACAGATTTTGTGGAGATTTAGCCAGACTGGCTTCAGTAGCAATTGTTAACCATATCACACTTCCATTATTCAAGGCAGAGAGAATGTAATGCCTTAAGAATCCATTCAATCTCAAGGTCACTCCAGTTTGGGGAGGCTGACCTTTGGCTTCTCAGTGGTCAATGTTCTATCCTTGAAGCCCAGAACTCTTCTTATGAAAGGTGCTTAGTATGGTGGTGACACTGGGTTTCCATTTATCCCATATGGGATATGTAAACTCAGAGCAAGGTAAATATGTGCATTATATCATTTGTACATAAGTCATTTCCCCTCTTGTCATCTCTGAGGCTAATGAATGAGACTTTTTTTTTTTCCCTAAATACCCTTCACGCTTCATGAGCTGTATTGAAAAGAAATGACATGCGTTGAACCCATTTGATGTAGGTACATGCAGATTGAATGTCTTGTCTTTAATTATACTTTTTGAATTGTGGTAATAGCCTACATGTGATAATAGCATTTCCCTTTTATCCTGGAAAGAAAAACTTAGGAGGAAAAAAAAAAGCAATGCAAAAACTTCCAGCCCAGTTTGGTGACATTTGGATTAGTTAGCTATGTGCTGATGCCAGTAACAAAAGGTTGACCCAAATATTCAAGCAGGCAAGCGCTCAGAAAGTTGTATTATTTTCAGAGTGAGGTGATCTCAAACATATTTGATCCCTACCTGCAAAAAATAATAAACCTGATTCTCTGAAGTCAACAAAAAGATAATCTAGTTGCAAAGCCCTTTGCAGCTTTGCAAATAGCCCTAAAATCCCTTATTGCAGTGTGGCAGGACACATAGCTTTATTCATTCACTTAGTACAGAGGGCGCCAAAAAAATGTATATGCATTTTAAGAAAG
>NW_017731429.1:1250856-1252179 GCF_001890085.2 Hipposideros armiger | reverse complement strand
GGCCCTGCCCCTGTGGCTACAGCTGATTGGATAAGGCTTGGAGATCTGACACAAGGGCAGCTAATCTTGTGGGTGGCCAGCAACCTATGACTTACGTAACCAGGCTACAAAATGTGATCTGGGTACATTCACCATCTCTCTTACGATTTTAGAATCTGGAAAAATCACAGCCAGTTAGCTACGGAAGCAGAACTAAAGGCTAATGAGGTGGCCTGGATACAGGGGTGACCATTTTGGGCCATGTGCAAACTAAAGTGAGAACTATAGGCAGCAGAGCGGGGAGAACAGAGCAGAGACACAGAGAGAAGCAGAGATGTCAAGAGACAGTGAGTGTAAATTCAGAAAGACAGAGAGAGACAGAGAGGGAGGGAGAGATCAAGGGAAGGGACACAGAACCAAAGGGAAGGGAGCCTAGAGCGAGCCCCTCCACTCCTGACAGAGTCCCGATTAGGTCCGAGGAGTCCTGGCTGCATATGGCTCCTATCCCTGGGCTCCTCTGAGGTCTCTGAATCCTCATGACAAGTCTTTCCTCCTGAGCTCCAATGGCCTCTGTTGCCATTCAAAAAGTTCTGACTTCAACAGCCTGATGCCTAAGCCATTCTTACTATACCTGACAACATGCCCACAACCCCCTCATCGCAGTAAGGGTGATGTCCCTCATGTGCCCCAAGGACCACTGAGAGGCCGTTTCCATAGGTCAAGTTCCTCAGTTCTACAGCTTTGTTTAACCTCCCACCACCACCATGCCTGAGTCAGGATTGGGTCTCTGCCTCCAGTCCACTCCCTACCAGCCCACCCTCCCCTCCAGGCTATTCCGGGCCTTCTGTCACCATGGTTGTGACAGCCATCTCCTCAGGTCACTGGTCTGGAGCTCAAGGGACATCAAGGAGCAGGCCGTCAGCCCTGAACATCATCTCCTTTCTCATTCCTGCAGGTCTTCTCCTCCTACAATAACCAGATGTGGGTTTTGTTGAGTCTAAGGATTAATCCGGACATACAGTAAATAAAAATGGAGGCAATGTTGTCAAGAGATTAGATGTGAGCAGATCCTGGCTTCTTGTCTAAATTCTCTTCCTAACCGTCTGTCATCTTAAGCCAGTTGGGCGACATCTGAGTCTTGGATTCCTTATCTATACAATGACAGGGAGGATGGATGACAAGAGCCGAGGCACCTTCCATCTTTGACTTTCTAAGATCCCAACTTGAATGCCATTCCGTTTTGATTGGCATTTAAGAGAAGGGGACCCTGGATCCTTTCTGGAATTGGTGCTTTATCATCACGCCTGTTCTGGCTGCAAGAATCAAAAAAGCACCTTGAGCAGT
>NW_017731429.1:1237453-1246805 GCF_001890085.2 Hipposideros armiger | reverse complement strand
AAAATAAATAAATAAATGAATTGGGTTTCTCATTGGGCCTCTAAAGACAGTTTGCAAAGAAGAAGTTCAAGGCTGTTCTGGGCAGTAGTGTCTGGGCAGAACAAGATTTCACCCTGGCAAAGGCCTGATTTTGATGGCGCCACGCTCACTCGGCACGCCCATGCTGGGAGTGCCCTTAAAAGGGGCCTCCTGTTTCACATTTACAGTTGCCCTTCCTCTCTTCCTCATTGATTCTGTAAACACTGTCTCCTTATAGGCAAGGCTCCCAGCCAGCAGCCAGGTGGAGGCTCGGGTGCTGTTAGGAATTAAGTCCAGAACCGGGAGGCTTGAGCTGGAAAGTGTTCCATTGTCTTCGTGTCCTTCCTCTAGCTGGATCACCCTCAGAGATTTGGCCTATGTGTTTGCTCTGGCTCTTTTAACTGTTGACTTTTGAATCAACTCTAGATTGGCTTGAGTATAAAACTTCCTTTATCCAAATTAATGGTTAACTTGAATCAGCAGTTTTTGGTCTTCCTCCCATTCCCTTCCTTTCTACCTTTGAAACTATGTGCACATACACATTGCTGGCCAAAAAATTTGGGGGGCTGTGACCAAGTCCTTTCTAGGGAGGAAATGCTCTTTAGGAAGGGCAGTACCAGACACCATCGTTTCATCTGTGTCGATTCCCAAGCTCCTGTGGGAAACATCAGTCTTTTCAGAGGAGGAAATGGGTAAGCCTCAATGGAAACTTGCAAATAATTTTAAGTAATCATCAGGCCCCCCAAATGTGTAATTTTTCTGCAAATTTGCAATGGCTTTGTTCTTGTTTCCATTTCATCCTAGCCGCCTTCAATTGCTCACCAAATTACTAGGTTAGAAAAACATCACAATAATTACAACCTATGGTTATGCAGAACTATAGTTATTAACATGGAAAATGAACACAATACAATCCTGTATATGGTGTTTTAAAATTGTGCATTTGTGCATCTGTGTTTGCATGTGTACAAGCATACATATAAATAAAAAGGAAAAATTCTGGAAGGAGAAATAACAAAATGTTTAAACATACTTATGGAGGAATCATGGGTAATTGTACTTGATTTTTTTATAACTCTCTCTATTGCTTTAAATTCTTATAATCATCTTTCATTGATTTTAGCATTTCTTTTTTGAAAAAGCTTCTCTATTTCCATTTTGAATAGAAATAACAATCCTCGACAAGGTCTTAACTGTTATCAAGGAGCTTTCCAAAAGCTAAACAATCTCAGCTGAACTTCCTAACATCCCTAGGAAGTCATTTCATCTTTGTATCCACTTTATAGGTGGCTCAGACAGTGTGTTGTATGCAAGGTTATACAGCTACTAAACATCAGAACTGAGAGTCAAAGACAGATGTTTTTGACGTCAAAACCCATGCACTTTCCACTCTGCCATAGCTGCTCTCTATAAGTACTTTCATCATTGTATCCCTGGTTTCAATCAACAATGCCCTGAGGGGGGAACGGCGTACATGGTGCTCCAAGGGGGTACAAAGATGAAAATACTGCCCTGAGGAACTCTCAGTCCCAGCTGCTCATTAGATTCATCCTGGTTCGGTTTTAAATCTCTTGATGTCTGAGCCATACTTCAGATGTTCTTTACATCTCCTCAGGTGATTCCAATGTGCAGCAAAGATGAGAACAACTGATCTACCGGGAGCCGGTATATACATAAATACATAGATCCCATGAGAGACAATATATACTCAATCATGACAATTCACTGTTTCCAATAACTGCTTCCTGGCATTAAATGGGTCCTTGGCATATGGGTCTCTTTGCATGGATGTCCTGAGAATTTAAGACTATAAATTTAAGACTATAAACTATAAGCAGCTTTTAGTGTTGATCCTTGAAATTAGTTTGCAAATAGCTTTTTCATTCTCTAACTGCATCTGTATTTGAGCAGTACTGTGTAGCAAAGAGAACTGTAGACAAGAGATTCAAGAAGACAGGTTTAGTCCTGACTCAGGCTATAAGAAACTGGTTTGAGACAAATCACTTTTCTCTGAGTCTCAGCTTCTTTCTCTATAAAAGAAAAGCTTCTAATTAGATGCTGCCTTATGGTCCCTCCTGCTCAAATTTCCTGTGATTCTCTATCATGCAACCCTA
The DNA here is from genome assembly GCF_001890085.2 of Hipposideros armiger. NCBI lineage: Eukaryota > Metazoa > Chordata > Mammalia > Chiroptera > Hipposideridae > Hipposideros > Hipposideros armiger. The sequence continues at coordinate 1,244,673 of NW_017731429.1, read as the reverse complement.
GATTGCTAAAAGGCAGGTAGTGTGAAATAGATAATGCCTTTAAAACCTACCTATTTCAGTTACCTATTGCTACATTACAAATCACCTCAAAATTTAGCAGCTGAAGACAATGTTTTGTTTCTGATTCTGTGACTGACAGGGAGGTGCTTCTTCTGGTTTTGCCTGGGCTCACGGGTGCAGCTGCAGGCAGAGGAAACTCATCTAAAGCTGGAACATCCAAGAGGGTCTTACTCATCTGGCAGTTGGTGCTGGCTATGGGCTGGGTTGCCTTAGTTCTGCTCCACATAACCTCTCATCCTCCAGGAGGATAGCCTGGACTTCCTCCTAACATGGCAGTCTTGGCATCCAAGAGGATAAGAGGAAGATGCAAAGCCTCCTGAAGACTAGGCTCTGATGCAAGTCACAGGATTGTCCCAGATTCAGGGGGAAAAAAAGAGGGTGGAGCAATAGGCTTCATCTCTTGATGAGAGAGGCAGCAATAACAAGTTGCAAAGGGGTGTGGACACAGGGAGGTGTGATTCATGGATGGTCATTATTATAATGATCTCCCGTGTTATTTTTATTTGGAGATGCTGTATAATGTAGTGGTTAAGATCAGAGTCTTTGAATTCAAACAGTCTGGATTCAAATCCTGCGATTGCCATTTACTTGTGATGTAAGACAAGGGACTTAAATCGCTCTGTCCTTGTTTCCTCATTGGTAAGTTGAGGAAGATAATAATAATGCCTATCTCATGGAGTGACTGTGATAAATACATGTGATTATGTCTACAAAGTCCCTAAAACATAGCAAATGTTTTAAATGTCCTAAAGCTCCCTGCTCTTACTGATTTTCTGCACGAGGTGAGGGAGCTGCTTCATTCCTCAAGTAAAGGCAGCAACCCTGATTTTCCTCCTTCCCGACATTACCATCGGTTGAACTGACTGTGGCCATTTGTTGCAAACCTGAGGAGTTCAAATGTATGTGCTACTGGTTATCATTTGGCTCATTCACATACACAGCGCCTCTTCCTCGAAAGGCCCAGCTCTGGGCACTGATCTTCAAACAAGGAATGTGAATTATGGCCTCGGGGGGAGGAGTGAGATTCTGGCATGAATGGCTCTTGTTCCCTGGCAGCGCCCAGCTCTCACTGCCTGGCTGAGTGTGGCTTCAGGCGAGAGCGGTCCTTTGCCCCCTGGGAACTTCAGCCCCACCTGCACACAGCATGCCACTACTTGCTGGTCTTGGCTCCCACCTGGACGCATCTAAGTGAGGGCTGGAGGAGCACTCGGATCACTGGTGTGGTCCAACCTGTTGTTAATTGCCTGAGGTACACAGACTCCCTAAGTCCCTAAGCAAGACTTACCTGTGACTTGCTTCTGGAATATATGACCTAAGCTTTCTCCAAGGCAGTCCAACCATACTTAGCAGTTTGACTCAGGGCTTTGGAGTCAGACAGACATGGGTTCAAATCCCTACACTGACACCTATTAGCATCATGATTTAGGGTGAGTAAGATAACCTCACTGAGCCTCAGTTGTTGCCTCTATAAAATGGGGATCATATTATCTAACTTACAAGGTTGCTGTAAAGATTAGAAATAAGTATTAAAGTATCCAGCACAGAGTCTGGATGTTAGTAGGATTAAATTAAATAATTTGTACAAAGTCCCCAAGAGCTTAGAGCACATAATAGGTTCTCAATAAAATATTATTTCCCTTTCAGTATCAGGGTGAATCTAAGCCTAGAGTTATTCATTCACGTATTAATTTATTCAACAAACCACTGCTAATCTTGCAGAAAATGACAAAGGTATATCAAATTCCGAACTGGAAGCTCCAAGAAGGCAGGAATCCTGCCTTTTTGTCACTCATTGTGTAAAAAGCATCTGGTACAGTGCCTGAAACACAGTAGGTACAGAATAAGTGTTTGTTAAGGAAAAGATAATCGAGTGGCACGTTGGTTAACAGCTGGCTTGGGATGCCAGAGGGCCCCGGTTCGGATTCCACATATGAGGGCCAGTGACACTGTCCTCTACAGCTAAGATGCTAGACAACAGCTCAACCTGGAGCTGGGCTGCGGTGAGTTGCAGGCGATGGCGTAGGCTGCAGCCTCTGCTGCAGTGGGGCTGCATGGGCTACTGTGTGTAACCAGCAGCCAGCGTGAGTGGCCGTCCAGAAGCNAGTGTGGATGGAGCACCATCAGGGTCAGCTCTTTGACCCGTCAAGGCTACCCAAAGTCTCACTGAGTCATATGAGCATTTCTGCCAGTGTTCCTGCCTCGCAACATTGTTCTAGAGTTCCTATAGCTGTGTCAGTGATCCATGAAGGAGCCTGCGGGGAAGGCTACAGCATGCCACCATGAGCCCTTCCCCGGATACCTTCTCTGACCCCTCCCTGCCATCACGTCATTTGATTCCCTGCAGCATTCTGTGCCAGCCTTCATCATGGGACTTGATGTACTGCTTTGTGAGGCCCTGTATGCGCCCTGTGCTACTACCACAGCACGGAACACATGGTGGACGTGCAACAGAAATTTGAGAAATGAATGAGTAAAGGGACATATAAGAACCTAGGATATTCTTAACAGCAAGGTCCAGTGGAAAGAATGTGCAATCAGTTATCTACGCGACCTAGAGTTACATCCTAGGTGTACTATTCACGAAATGTGCAATGTTGGGTAATCACTTGAGGTCTGAACTTTAGTTTGCTCCTCTATAAAACGGAATTAATATTACCTTCCTTGCAGTGTTTTGTGGCTGTTGAAAGAAATAGACTTCCTCAATGATTTTCATTTCCTTTCTTCCTTGATGTTGTAGAAAGGAAACTGCAGTAAGTTCTCACGTAATATTATCAATAATGTTCTGCAACTTCAAGTGAAACGACATATAATGAAACCAATTTTACAATAGGAAAATTGATATAAATAAGAGTTAAGTTCCAATGACGTTATTCGAGGGTCTGCTATGCTCTGTTCTCATTTAAAATGTTTCTGAGTCACCAACAGAATTAAATATTGGGATAGACGGGCCATGGTTTTGAGCAGGGTGATGATATAGAATATGATTCAGCACAGGAAATAGAAATCACTTTTGGTAATTTGAGAAGATAGCGATTTGATGCAAGGAATTAAGGAAATACAAAATTGTCACAAGGGCTGGAGGAGCAGATGTCAAGGGCCACCACTGGACTATGGAGCTCAAGAGCATCCAGCCATGCTCGTGTCAGGAAGCAGCCGCAGCCCTCACACATGCTGCCACACTGCCCGGTCACCTTCAGGGTCTGTAGCCTTGTGGGTTAGTTTTCTATTGCTGCATGACAATTTTAGCACAAGCCCAGTGGCTGGAAACAACAGGCATTTATTATCCCACAGTTTCTGTGGGTTAGGAATCCGGGCACGACTTAGATGGAGCCTCTGATTCAGTGTCACATGAAGCTGCCACCATGGCTCTCAGTGGTCATGTAACTTCTCAAAGGTGGGCAGTGGCAGTCACCAGCAGAGTTCACAGCTCTTATTCATCCGGCTAAATGACCTCCTCTTTACTCTTTCAAGACAGATTTGATTTTTGTAAGTGGCCACAGTCATTTTTTGTCCAATCATAATAACAAGAATAATAAGAATCCCTTAAACTTTGTAGAACTTTAGAGTTTACAAGCTTTCTCACTTGACCCTTTCACTAGGATGCTGCAATATGTATTTGCTGTTTTGCTTGAAAATATTCAGCTCTTCAAAAGAAGAAAACATATTAGAGAAATGAAATTCATAAAATATCTTAGAAAGTAAGGCATATGTATATTTAACATAGGTAGAAAGGGATAGCAGGATCAAGAGATATCTAATATTTATGAGGCACTAAGTAGTCACGAGGCACCTGTGCGCTGACTATATGTATGCAAGAGATTTGTAAGGCACTAAATATTCTGGGTGCACTAAGTATACAAAAGCAATCAATATTCATGAGGCCTTAATTCAGCTGCACACTGATGACACCCATTCTGGCTCCCTGTGTCGTCTGCCAGCTCATGGCTGCAACTCATGGTTGCTCAGTAGGCGAGTTGGCAAGCTGCAGCTATTGGCCTGCTGTACTTGTCCCTACGTCTCTCCAGTAGAGCAAGTGTGTGTTCTTGGCCATGGAACTTTCCGGCTGTGGGCCTCTTAGCTTGAACCTCAGCTCAGGTTCTGTAATGAAACCATTAGTGGGGAAGGCTGATGTGGCAGAGAGACAGGACACAAGCCATATGGCCCTTCTACCCCACTCACACCCTAAGTCAGAGTGCCAATGCATTTCTCCTGCTTCTCCCTGTGTGTTTTTCATTAATTTTATAATTTGTATAATTAGAGCATTTTAATTTAGTGAGTGAGCCTGTCTGTCCTGTGACCTCTGGTAGGGGGTACCACCTTGCCTGGTAGTGACATTGGAGGCTAGTATTACATCAGAGCAATTTCCCATGTGATAAATGATGGGGGGTAGGTAAGGAGCATGATCCCTTCTTTATAGATAAGGAAATTGAGAAACACAGAGGGCATGTAACTTGTCCAAGGTCACACAGTCATTTTAAGTAGATTAATTGGAATTCACACACAGATTTCTCCAACTCTAAGCCCATTTCTTTATATTCTAAACAAGGTTCTCATGCCAAACACACACACACACACACACACACACACACACACACACACAGATCTCGGAGGGTACCATAATTTTNCTGAGCTTCAATTCCCTCATCCATAAAATGAGTGGGTTGACAGTTCGGTGTGCAAATGAATCACTGAGAGAATGTGCCTAAATGTCTATTCCTGGGCCCCACTGATAGCTATGTCTTCCTAGACCTGGGGTGCATTTTACTAGCACCCCCAGGATATTCTAGGAAAAGCTGGTCTAGAGGAAAGGGTCATAAACTTTTTTTAATATGAGGATGCCCTTTTTTACATAAAAAATGTATAAACTATAACCACATAAATGTAGATGTATTTTTATGTTGCCTGTTTGAAAAAATACATAACAACTAAAAACTATAATGAATTCAGTCACCTTTTGAGATGCATTTGTAGTTTATTCATCTCAATGAGGGCAAATGTGTTTGAAAAATAGTATTAAAGGTGATGGGGGTGTAATATTTATTCATAATCTTGACAGTGTTTGGATTAGAGTATTGTGATCCACAGACACCAGGTATCTAGGTCACAAATTGAAAAACACTGACCTAAGTTATCTGTAAATTCCCTTCTCAAAACTGATAATCTCTGATTCTAATCAGATGTCTTATGGCCAATTGACTAAATACAGGTTACTTAGTCTCTCCAAAAGAACTGTAATAAGGAATCCTGGTTGAGCAAGAACCACTGCTTTAGGTAATCCTGGCCAAAAAAAAGGAAGCAGCACTGTTCCTTTTGCCATATATTCATTTTTATCCACTGATTTGCAAGAGACCTGGGGAGTTCATTTGGAGACTAAAAAAAGGACTTGAATCCTGTTTACCTGTGAGGTTTAAATGAAACACATACAGTCATGTAAGAGCCAGTTTTGCCAGTTTCTCCAATCCATTGGAGAAACAGGGGTTCTGCAGGCAGCCAGGCCCAGCATAGCCAGGGCTAGAGGGGAGCCATGTTTCCAGATCTACTCTGTGAGCTGATATGAGGCCTTGGCCTGTCCTTCTCACAATGCACAGCTGGAATGGGAATGTGTGCATGCACTTATATAGGTCTTTTATTAAACACACCAAGGCTACGTGGCTGAAGCTATGAAGCCCTGGCTGCGTGTGACATATAAGGAGCTTTCTCTTTCTCTCTTCATGAGGGTAGTGGCAGCATCCGGCCCTGGGACAGCAGCTGCAATATTTGGCAAGAAACCAGCACCAGCGCAGATTCTTGGACACATGTCAGCATTCCTGGGGCTTCTCAGAAATATTTCAGAAGGATTTCTGTCAAAGAGTGGCCTTCCAAGTTTCAAGTAGAGAGATGCTCAGTGCCGTACAGACTTGGGTACTACACGCAAATGTGATTGCCTTGGTGATATTCAGATCATGGAAATATAAGGGCAAGAACAATGTTCACCAAACAGGGATTCTCTGGCTGTTGTTTTGTTCTTTAGGTTTCTTTTGGTTTAATGGTTGTACATTATCAAGGTAACTGGTCTCAAAAACAAAAGTCTGGTTCTCATACCAGCAATTGAGGCCTCACAACCACCATCTCTTTTTATGTCACTAAATCTCAGGGTGATGGAGGAGCACCCAAATGAACCTTCCCTCCCTAGTGCCCCTGACCTCTACAGATGGCTTCAGGTTGTCTGGGTAACAGCTGGTGTTTAGTCTCAGAACTGCAGGAGAGACCCTGAGGACTGATTGCTGTGGAGTCCACTGGGCTCAATGGCATTCTCCCCCTTACTCTGCCAGCTGGGGTCCACCCAAGCTTTTGGTAAGGGTAACTGCAAGATATGGGGTGTGGCTGCACAGCGTTTTCTTAGGCTAATGCCACAAATATGTCAGGGAGGCAGTGCAGAATTGTTGAAATAATGCAGATTTTGGAACCTGAAAGATGTGACTTTGAATCCCAATTCTGACACAGACCAGTTGTGCAGTCTTGCAGAAATCACTGAACCTCTCTGAGCCTCCGTTACATCATTTGTAAACTGAACTTGATAACCCTACCTCACAGGGTTGTTTGAGGGTGATTACCTAAGGTGCCTGACACAGTCATCGCTCAGGCAATGTGATGGTGTTAGGATACCAGAGGGAAGCCTATTTCAGAGCCTGCATCACAGGATTGCGTCTGCATTCCTTCATTCCCCGTGTGCCAGGCGTCATCTTGGGCACTTGGTTATGAAGATAAATGAAACTCACTCCCATCCTCCCACCTCCATGCCAGGAACTCAGTCCAGTGATAGTCCCGTCTCCTTCCTGGTGGCACAGACCGGGTTGAGCTCTTTCTGAGTGGGGTCCATTTCTGAGTGGGGTCCATTCTAGAGGCCTCTGATTCAGTTTATGCTGGGAACAAAAGTAAGATGGCCACAGGACATAAAACAACAGATTGGCACGGGGCTGCAAAGCCATCAGCAGGAATGTGAAAACAAGACCTTGGTTATGACGAGCTGTGGCAAATACTCTTAAAACATTCTCCTTCTGTCCTTGGAGTGAGGAGGAGGAGCCCTCACCCCAGATTGTGGGGGTGGAAAAATCCACTCTTCATTAGGGAGACACTGTGTGTAGAGGGACTGGCCCTTCCAGACAACCAAGCGCTACAGC
>NW_017731429.1:1208823-1228773 GCF_001890085.2 Hipposideros armiger | reverse complement strand
AAAAAAAAAAGAAAAGAAAGAAAAGATAATCTAGTCTCTACCATCACTGAGTTTAAGTTTAAAGAGATGATAAATTTACACTAAAAAAACTAATTCTAGGTCAACTGATTCAAGTGATCAGAGAGGAGCAACAGTTGTGGAAGAAATTACACAAGGCTTCAAGAGAGAGGTGCATTTAGTAGGAGCTATGAGGAATGGGGAGGATTTCCAAGTGCAATATGGGAAAGAAGATTGAGAACAAAAAGGAAGAACAAGTTTAACCCACGGCTGAAACTTTAGAATTAAAGCTGTAAGTGTCTCTCTTTGTTAGTGTGTTTATGTCTGTAATTCAGAAAGGCCTCTGTAATTCAGAGAACGTCTCACTATGTGAGTGTGTAGTATTTCCCTATCACTGGGTGATTTCCACAATTTAAATTATAAAATCTCTTAGAGGAGCTCATTGTATTCTGATTGGCTTAGAAATTTTTTTAAAAAGCACATATCTAAATCGAATATTCCTAAAATTCCCAGAAATAAAGGAAGTTGTTCCTGAAATACTTTCAATGTGAAAAAAAGGTATTTTTATATAAACTAAGAATTTTTTTTAAAATTCAATTTCTTAGAATGTAGGTAAATCATTGGCAAACAAGACTAGTTCAGTAATTTCAGAGTAATAAAAAGAGCTGTTTTCTCTGAATTAGGGTTAAGTATAATTCAAACATACATTGTTATTTACTTGAATATTGTCTTTCTAAACTAATCCAGATTTGCTGAGGGAATAAGTTAGTATTACTTATACTAAATATATAAAATTACAAAAAATTTAAATTTTTGTTTAACCAAAACAAATTATTATTCTGACAAACTTTATTTTAATTTTAATTAGGTTTTTGTAGTATGTCAGCTTGAAGATAATTTCCATGATCTTTAAGTAACTTAAAACCTAGAACTGATACTAAATTGAGTTAATTAATATTCATTAGATATTAAGATCATATCTAAAAATATAAAATACTGAAATAGTGTTACTAAGTATAATTATAATTTAAGTTTATATGGTTTGCTTCTTATTTTTATATGCTACAGAGAGGATATATAATATTATATTTGGGTCTATTAATGAATGTATTTATGTTTTACTACTTTGAGAAGTTGTACTATAAAAGATGTGTAACAGTATAGAAAGTTGTAGAAGGTTCCTATTAAGGTATTTAATTGTGATGAGAGCTGGCTATATTTGATGGGTTGATTTATAAGATTGTCAGTGTCTTTCAGCTATTTTACACTGCTCTGTAAATTGCAGGTGATAAATATGCAAACTCTGTCTTATCTGGTAGAGATTGGCTTCCTTTCTCCCTGTGGAAAAACCAGTTTTGGTACCTACATGTAAATTGGACTGGAACCTGTTACTTTGTCCAAATTGTCAATCCTTCCCAAAATTTCAATTCTTTCAGATTCCTTTAGTATCTGGCTACAACCTTCCAAACTAATTTTTCCAATTTGTCTTCCTCCTGCCTGGTGGAATTCCTGAGAAGTATAACTTGACTGTCCATATCCATATTAGGACCCCAAATTGCCTTGCAGTGGCTATTTTCCCCAGGATCTGAAGAAGCCCTGCAAATTGAAGATCATTGACTTGAATAAATCTTGGAGGACTCACCATCACAGCAGACCATGCATGATCTGGAATTCTCTCTGGACAAGGCACTGCCTGGACTATTGAAGAAGTCTGGCAGAAAGCTTGGGTCATACATGTCCTTATTTGAGAGGTAACGCAGACTGTGGACAACATCACCAAAAGCATCAACATTCTATTGTAGCTCGAGTGCTTCAAGCAACTCAATGAGCAGTGCTGCATAACTGAATGATTTTCCTCCATTGGCCTGTTGGAATCCGCCAGGGTTCAACTCCTGGTTCTTTTCTTTAATACCTTTTATGTTAATATTTCCCTCTTTCATTTTCATTATCCTTCTTTTAAGATGCCTCATCTCCTGGACTCTAAAACAACTGACCTTGCCACCACCTCTCTGCAGATGGTTCAACTGGGTTTACAGGAATAGAGGCAAGAAAAAGTCCCAGAGAGGCCATGTCTTAGACCTTGCCTCACTCAATTTAGGAGGCTCAGGATCACCTCTGAGCTGTTCAGTGAGAAGCAACATTCATTTGTTCTGAACAAAAGAACAGACTGACAATGCTGAACTTTACCTGAGCTCTGTGTTCTCAGAAAACAGAGATGGCTAAGAAATTCCCCACACTTTTGTTCTCCAAAATTCCTTTACTCTTTTGTTCCAAGAAACAGCTACCAGCAAAGGTCTCCCATAGGCTGAAATAAGACATATCTTTATCCTTCTTCATGACTCTCATGAGACTGGATATCCCTTTTTTTTACCTGCCTTTATTAAAATCTAAGGCCCCCTTCTTTTTCTTAGAGAACTTACTCATTGATGAACAGTCTCCCTATTGAAATAGCTTGAATAAAATCATCTTAACAGTGTATCTTGACTTTCACACTTCCTGTTATGGGAAATAATAAGTAACCTTATGCTCACTCATTTTCTGTTGGGTGTTCTGTTTTGAAGCCCAAAACACCCCAATAGGATGTTCGTAGGCTTCAATTATAAAGAAAATGCGTGCTGTGGAAGCTGGAAATATGATCAAGAAGAAATGATTGCCTGTTATATGTGGGCACACAGGGCTTTAGAGAGGTTCAGAGAGTTTCCCGTGTCTCTCTGTGGCACTGGAGTCGTAGAATCAATCCTGAGAGGCCAAGACTTTCATAGACCCCAAAGGGGCTTTCAGATTTGAATGAAGAACAATTCAAAAGCAATCTGTGTGGATAGATGACTGAGGACCCAAAGGGCTATTAGACATCTCAGCAGATGCCAGCATAGGCGCATAACCTCACAGATGAAATGCATTCTGTACCTCTACCTAGCATTTAGGGGTATCTCCAGGGAAAAGTAGGGATGCTCTAATGGACCAAGATTAACGTTCTACCACCAGATAGGAATGATAGCTCAAAACAGAAATTATGTACACTACAGAAAAGAAAGTTAATTTGTAGATTATTTGAACCTATTGATAATGTGTAGGTCACTATCCTTCAGATGGATTCACAAACAAAACCCCACATAAACCCAAATCTTATAGTGACTAGGCCGGGAGATGGAAGTGATGTAAGTGATGCAGTAATTAGTGGGTGGAGTGAGAACAGAATTGTCTGGGCTTGAGGCTTCAGTAATCAACACTCCTCCCCCTTCGCCCATACACCCCCATGCACCAGGGAAAGAAAGTAATTGCTGGAGCTGCACGCCCACCACTGTTATTCTCGCCTCTATGTGCTTGAGTTGGCAAAGTCCTGATGGCTACAGCTAGTGTCGGCCCTGACCCCGGTGACAGGCAACCAGGCCTAGCCTTCATTCACCCTTAGTGACAACTTGAGTTGTTATACCAGTTTTCTGGCTGGGAAACAAAAAAGTGAAATAGGGCTGTACTAACTATTACAACATTTTTTATGGGTAATGGGAACAAAGCAAGAATTTGGGTAAGGTCTAGTCACTTGTGACTTATTTGCTGTATAGAAGGCCAAACTGCCTCAGACTGAAGCCTTCTTGTTTCTTCATATATCTTCAGACCTATTCATTTCCTTTTTATTCTGTGAAATATTTTTGGATACACTCCTAGAAGCGTAAGGGGTCATTTGCAATGCAATTCCCACCCTCCACCCTCATTCCCTTCTGGCTGAAGGAATTAGGTGACGAATGGGAACACATTCGTGTAGGCCAAGTTTAAACACAAAACTCCTGCCAGTGAGGCTCTGAACTCTGCCACCAGCTCTCCAGGCTCTAGACCTGGACTCAGTACCAAGGATTATTCCTGGGGCCAGGAGAACTCCAGTGGGCTCATCCAACTACACCTGACTCCCATGGATCTTGTCAATCTGATCTGGAACCAGAGCAAGACTCATGCCATTCAGGACCCACAGAGGCACAAGAGATACTGCCCCTCCCCTGCTCTTCCGCTTCCAACAACAGCCCCATACCAGGCTCCATTTGAAGGAAAAGATGTACCACATGATGAGGTAAAAAAGAGATCTTCGCTAATAATAGGAAGTAACTGAGGTCATACCACTTAAAAACCTGACAAGGGAACCAGAGCAAAAAGGCCAGAAAAGATACCCTAGTGGGTTCTGCTTTCCTCGTGGTGGCCTGATGGAGAGAAAGGAGAGACTATTCCCCTTACTCAGCCTCACCTATGGACTTGGGGATCCATCAAAGGTCCATCAGACCACTTGGGAGGCCAGTAAGATGCAAAATCCTGTCCTGAAAGCCTTGACGTCACTTAGAGGTACAACCTGTACCAAAAGTCTCCACAATTCAGACACTTCACCACCTTTCCCAGGGACCTCTGGTCTTACTATGAAAGGATATTTCAAACAGTTTACACACGCCATCTCCAGACTCAGGAGGCAAGCGGTTTGAAGATGGCCATGGAAGGACAGGGGGGCGGGCTTCAAACTGAACTCCTTCAACCTTTAGAGTCCCAGGAGGAACTTTGGAGTCTTGATATGAGTTCAGAGGGATGATGTGGCAAAAGAGATGGATGGGCTTCTGACCCCCCCACTGCAATTCAACCACAGCAATTTCATTTTATCTGTTTTATATTTGGGGCTTACAAGTAAAATGCTATTTGAGAAAAGATTCCAATGTTAGAAACAATTATTTTGAAACCTCCAAGGTAGAGGATGCATGCAGTATACCTCTCCCATCCCCACTCCCAGGCAGACCTTGAAGGAGGAAGCACATGGTTGAGGTTGGAACTGGAGCCATGAATGGTGATAAGACAGCTATCTGAAGGGCTTACGTCACTCCCCAGAACCTTTGCTTAGGTCCTCACTTTAAAGTTATCATTCTGTTGCCAAATGGGTGATGCCATATTGACACCCACCACCTAGGACCTTTTCTTAAACATCTTGACTCTTTCCATTGACAAGCTCAAAAAAGAATCCCCTCTGTTGCCTATAAGGTTGGTTCTAATCAACCAGAACCTAACAAATGCTTAGAAAGCAGTAGAATCTCATTAGATGTTTGTTGAATGAAAGAATTCCAAAGCAAGATACAAAAATGGAAAGGGAACAGACAGACACATATTTTGCCCCCTAGCAATTGATAAAGATAATTTCAGTTTTCAAGGAAGATTGCCCACTACAAACATTGGTGTGGCTCTACCCTTTCAGGTCAAAGAGTCTACCATTATCTTAATCTTTTTTTTTTTTTTTAAGATTTTTATTGGGGAATTGGGGGGGATGGGAACAGTGCTGGGGAATCGGGGGAAGGGGAACAGACAAATTGCTGTCGTTTTGTTCTTCAATCTAGTTGTGGAGGACGTCGCTTCACTGGCCCAAGGTGGCACCATCATTGCGCTCTTCCTGGGCGAGGCAGATCAGTCGCCGGCTTCTGGACGGCCGCTCACTGCGGCTGCTGGCCGCTCACGCTGGCTGCTGGCTACACACGGTAGCCCATGGCAACCCACTGCCACAGGGACTGCAGCCTACGCCGTCGCTGGCGATTCACAGCAGCCAAGCTCCAGGTCGAGCTGTTGTTCAGCATCTTAGCTGTAGAGGGCAGTGTCACTGGCCCTCATATGTGGGATCCGAACCGGGGCCCTCTGGCATCCCAAGCCAGCTCTTAACCAACGCGCCACTCGGCCGGCCCTATCTTAATCTTTTTATAATTAGATAGGAAAAACTATGCACCAGGGTTCCTGTTATGAAGAACATTGTATTTTGGCCTGAAGGTTGTGGGAGATGGGATGAAAAATTTGAAGTTCCAACAGGTAACAGGAAATAAGGAAAAGTGCCTTAGGCTGGATATTGCATGAAGGATGAATTTGAGAAGAGGAATGTCTGAAAGTGGACTTTGGCATGACTGCTGTAAATTTTTTCCTCTAACTCCTTTAAGAAATCTTTCATAAAACCTACAATGCTTATTTGTGCTTTTGTGTGAGTGAATTCTTTTAGACGTTGACTTTCATATCTGGTTGTGGTCATCCTTGGTGCAACACAAAAGGCAGCACTAGAGGAAGACAAAAACCTAAAGACAAACAGGCCATGAGAAAATAAGCCATCAGGAAACAAGTGTTAGGGGGCGGGGGACAGAGGGTTTCCCCAGGCTGTGAAATTGGAGCTGTGAGGTGAGTTCAGCGGGCTCTTGTGGGTCATGGAAGCCCTAGTGGACTTCAGAGCTACAGTATGATAAATTAGTGTCACAATCCTTCCCGGGCTTCCCACTGTCTAAAGTCCATACTCCTTGGTGGGAGAGGGGCTTCTCCTCTGAATACCTTTCTATCTTTCTTCAGCTATCTTTCTATTTTCCTCCTAAAGTGGCATCACATCTCTTCCACAGATTACTCAGCTAAGACTGGAATTTTCAAAACAACTAAATGTTAGGGGGAAAAAACACACGAGTATAAATCAGTTAAATGATGCAATTCCCAGACCACAGAGCTCTGAACCTTTGTATGGATGACACACATAAAGCCCATTGAAACCTGGCCTCCTCAGCTCTCCATTTTCATCTCTCCCAGCACTCATACTTGTTACTGTGCATGGCAGCATCACCACCCTTAAGAAGACTAAATGACCTCCCTCCCACACCACTGGGTGGAACTTACCACTCTTTATTCCATGCCTCATCAGAGCATAGCACTTCAAAACACTTTGTGCCAATATTTATTTACATGCTTTCCTCTTCCAATAGATTGTGAGTTTCTAAACTCAGAACCTAACAAATGCTTAGAAAGGAGTACAATCTCAATAAATGTTTGTTGAATTGAAAGAATTCCAAAGCAAGATATAAAAGCGGAAAGGGAACAGACAGGCTAGGTTAGAATGCCAATTCTGCCACTTATAGGCTGGATAGCTTTGCAAAGTTTTCTTAATCTCTCATGCCTCATCCATTAATAACAGCTGCTTTGTAGAGAAATTGAAAGTATATCAAGTACCTGGCCCAGAGTAGGTACATAATAAATAAGTGGATGCTATTAATCAGCAGGCTGGTGGTTTTCAAGATTTTTATTTTTTAGTAGTGTGACCCTTAAAAAAATGAAATACTTCACAGAACTAAGTAAGAACAAAGCTGCTCTAACTTAGGGGTAGAGCCTCAGGGCCCCCTTCTTTTTTTTCAACTTTTATTAAACAAACCAAATCCAAGAACTTCTCAATGCCTTACTAGAGGATTGCCTCACAACCGAACCATCATTTCTGGAGGGGTAGAAACCATAGCTTCAGGCACATGACTGAAGTTTGGCCATGTCCTGTCATAAATGCTCCACCACCACCAGGGACAGAAGGCTCTGCATGAGGACTTCTGCCCAAACCTGCCTACGAAAGGTACTTCTTCAGCTCCTCCACCATCTCTGGCAGGTCGGGGAACTTGAGTTTGCGTGGGGGCCCCTTCTTAATCCCAGTCCAGAGCTCTGCACTGCTGCTGTCTGGGCGCAGCAGCGTCACCTCGAAGCTGCCCCGCCGAGGCTTGGCCGGGTTCACCTTTACTGCAAGCTCGGGGGCCTCCAGGCGCAGCGCCTGGCTCAGGGCTGCGGCGTTGCGCCCGCAGACGTGTCAACTCGTGCAATGCTCGATAACCACGGTCGCTTCCTCCACTCCATTCTGGCCGCCAGCCAGCTTCTCTCGCTTGTCGGCGGCCGCGACCACCGCCGCCTCCAGGGCCGCCTTCTTGATGCAGCTCATTTTCCAGAAGAACCCAGGGATCCCAGAGCACAAAGTAAAACCTACTGCCTTATGCCAGCATGGGAAACATACAACTGGTAACATAAGAGATGATTTTACATGCCATAAAGACATAGCATGAAATAACACTGATACCTATATTAAAAAAAAATTATTCCATTCTCAATACTTTTTAACTTTTTCTGATTCTTTAGGGGAAATGTCTCAGTTTGGGGCTAATATATATTTTCCTCCTCCTAAGTCTCCAGTATTCAAAGACAACTGACCACAGCCTCAGAACCTTCAGCAGCCAACAGTGCCTAGCTAGAATTTAACACTACGGATTTGTTCAGTCCCATCTCTACTTGTAGCACGCTCTGTAAATGGGGGCAAATTACCGGACAACAAACTTCACTTACTGTATTCGTAGAATGAGGGTAATAGTGACTGTTCATTTTGAGGATTAATACGGGTTCATTCTAAATACAGTAAGTCCCCGACTTAAAACATTCGAGTTGCGAACTTTCACAGATATGAACGGATCTAGCATTATGAACATTCGTAGCTGCGAACAAATTGTGGAAGTAACTCACGTGTCTCCAGATGTTGTCACAGCTGTGCTGCTGTGTGCTCACTGTACAGTGCCTTCCATCTCCTATTGCTGATGATCCTTCAGCTCTACCATCTCCCACCTACCCTCCCTCCTCCAGTTAGTGACTCTCTTCTTGTCAGTTCACTCCATGCGAGCCCCTATATGCCAGTTGTTGTACTGTACTGTACCACCATTTTAAGGTAACTGTAAAAGTAAAAATAGTTTATATTCACAGTATTTGTGTGTGTGTGTGTGTGTGTGTGTGTAGTTTCTTTATGATTTACATTGTATATTTGTGTCAAAGGTGTATAAGACTCACTTTGTCGGATTTATGAACAAATCCAACTTACGAACATTCTCCTGGAATGGAACTCGTTCCTAAGTTGGGGACTTACTGTATATTTATTGAGATATTTCTGTGTGCCAGGTAGCCTGGTGGAATACAACGGTGAACCAGACAAATGAGATCTTTGCCCTCGTGGGTTTTCCAATCTAGAGATAGATATAGAAAAATAAATAGACAATTCATTTATATAGTGTGGTAAGTGCCACTGGGGGCATGCAGGATGCTTGAGAAACACTTAAGAAGGTTGCCTAACTTGGACTTGGGGTAAGGGAAGTAAAAGAAGATTTTTTGGAAAAAAATGGCAACGAGGCTGAGTTCTGAGGAACTATTTAGTCAAGAAAGAGGAGAGGAAACATCATGTGAAAGGTTTGGAGGCGAGGGACACTGAAATATAATATGTTTAATCCTTAGTGTAATGTCTGGGACACAGGTATTATTCATAGACAATATTCTAAATGGCAGCAGCCTTTAGCACTCTTATAATGCCCTTGGCCTTAAAAGGTATTAGATATATCTCTGTATCCTTAGCATAAAAGCAGTTCCTGCTACACAGTAGATGCTCAATAAGTGTTGAACTGTGAATGATTGAATAAATAAATAAATGAGTGAATAAATGAACAAATGGATTATTTCTGTCTGCTTCTAGAGACCAGTCCATATCAGGAGCCATATTCTTACTGAGACCTTATCTGGAATAGTCTGGTTCCCAACACTAGAGAGAATAAGCCTGTAGCCCGAGTCTATGCGACTTGGGACATTTTCACTGGGTCAGCTGGTATCACGTGGCCTCCCTCACCTCTAGCCCAGAAGGGGGAATACTTTTCCTCCTTATGACACTGATGCTACTAAAGAGACCCACCTAGATGCTTTTGTTTGAAAGCCTGTCTGAATGGCATCAATATGTCATCTCACAGAGCGTAAAACAACATGGCTGCCTTATCTTCTGGGACCACATCTAATTGTGGCTCATGGACCAATGGGGCAGCTTAGAAGGTGAGAGGTCATTAAAAGCCGAGAATGAGTTAAGGGAAGTCAGGCTAGAAATAACAATGATTAACATTTGTTGATCACTTTCTATTTGCCAGGCATTGTGCTAAGTTCTGTATATGCATTACCTCATTTGGAAATAGATACTGAAATTATCATTTTAAAGATGAGAAAAGTGAGGCTTGGAGAGTTCTATGACATTTTACTCAGGGGTAGCTAGGATCAAACCCAGTTAGTGCAACAGAATAGCTGGTTACTCTTAACCTTTTATTTAACCACAGTGCCACAAGCAAGCAAGCAAGAAAGAAAGCACAAAAGGAAGAATGAAAGAAAAAAACGAAGGCTTGTACATGCTGCCTGCACCTGGGAACATCCAACAAAATCAGGGACATGCTAATAAAACCCAAACTTTGTTTTTGCTGACTTTGAGGACCTATTAGAAGACTGAATAAACATTTATTTAGGAAAATGGGGGAAAAAATAAGAAACAGATTGAAGTAAAGCCAGCCACCAAAACAATCCCAATAATAAAATCTTTTTTGTTTTTTCTATTTTGAACGACATCACAGCAGATTGCAGTGTGGCGTCAACATTATCAGTTTAATCTTTCTTAATGTGCAGGCAATGCAGCAAAAGGGTCAGTCTGACAGCAGAGATGAGTTTGGAGGTGTTTCTGCCCCCAGAGTTATAACACGGCCCCTGAATTTGCAGTTTTTCCTTATTTTGCAGAACTAGCCCTTCTTCTTTCCAAATCTCAACACTCAGAAGGTGGAGAGCAACGTACAAACTACTAAGAAAATGCTTTTTTTTCTTTAGACATCTGCCTTCGACTCCCCACATGTGATTGGCCTTCAGATCCATCACTGCACCCACCCAGGGCTTTGTCCCCTGGAGGTTAGTTAAGCCCTAATATCCTCACTCAAGATTCGCCTTGCACAGAGACAATCTCTGCCGTTTATGGAGGGTCTTTATTTATTTGCCAGGCCCTGAGCTGTGTGCTTTCCGTGCGTGGCCTCATGGACTTTCTGGAGGCAGCATGGGTCCTGTCTGATCTCCAACAACCCTTCCACGTGGCCCTGCTAGGCAAGCCCCCTCTTCCTAACTCCGCCATTTTCCTCACCCCCTCACTATCAGCAGATTACCATGCTGCGTACTTCATAAAGGACATGGGGCAATGAGACAACAGCTCTCCTCCCTGCTTCCACCGTCAGGTACATCTTGCTTTTTAACAACCTCTTGACTAGCTGACCTGAGAGACTTCTCTCTCAAGCTCTTTCAGGGGGCCCTTTCCCACAGCCCTTTGGGGTTAGGCCCTGGGCCACCTTTCCAGCCCCATCTCCCACCACGCTCTCTCTTTTACTTTACCCTGTGATGACAATTGTGTGTCGCTGTCTATACACACCACACAGCTGCGTGCCTCCATCCCTTTGCTCATGTGATTCTCCCTTCCAGGATGCCCATCCCCTCTCTTTGGCTGGCTAACTATCATTCATCTTTAAGAGGTCAGCCTGGACTTTATCTCTGTTTTGAAAACTACCCTGTCCCCTCTCCCTTTCTCTCCTAGGCTCACCCCATTCTGGGCTCCCAATGGCTCAATAGCACCATTCGTTTCCTTTGTCACACTATATTATGGGTTTTTGCTTTGCTCTGTTTGTTTTTGATTTTGCCTCTCAAACACTCTCAATGGAGAGCTCCTGGATTCAGCTCTATGAGGCCTGAGAGACACACAGCCATCAGATGGTGGCACACGTGGTACAGGGCAGAGCAGAGCAACGGGTTCCTAACCTATTAACTGAATTAGGAAGCTCAGGTGGGAGTCACTAAGGTCCTGGGGAGCCCCCAGGCCCAGAATCCCATCTTGGTGCAGCCAGGCGCTTTGTATTTTCTCTCTGCTGCCTTTGCTCTCTGTTCACAAGCTGCTCAGTGTCACTAGAAAAAGTCATGCAACAGTCATGGTTAGCATGACTACAAATCCCTGTTATCTAATCTCAGCTGGGCCACCAGTGCTACTGAGAAAGCCTCACTCCTCAGAGCACATTTTCCAACTGCTTCCACTTTCCTTAAGTCCCCAACCCACTTCGGCCCCCTTGCTCACATTTTCCTCTTTGCTTACAAGACTGAGGTTGTTGACTTCCTTTCTTCCCATCAAAGCCTGTTTGGGTCTCCCCAGCCTCTCCTCTCTCCTCCCAGCCCTTCAGAGAGGCCTGAGCCCCAGCCTTGAAGAGGTTCCCCCCGACCCTCATCCTAGAGATCCCACTCCCAGAATCTTCCCCTGTTTTCACATCTTCTTCTTCAGCAACCCCAGGCCCATCTCCTCAGCTTATAATCAGACTCCAGCATTTCTCACCCAAATTAATACATAAATGGATGAACAAACAACTTTTTTTCAATATGCTTCCCATTTAAAACACCCCCCACCTTTCTCTTTAATAGCTGCTTCCTCTTCTTCACCTCTTGGTGAAATATTATAGTTTTGAATTACATAAGTAATCTGTGTTCATGGTAAAAAATAAAAGTTAGAAACTGCATGTAAGCAAAAAGAAAAAAATAATCTACTATTACAGTCTCTCAGAAATAACTCCGTTATCATCTTGAAGTATGTCTTTCAAAGTTTTTTCCATGCATTTATGTACATAACATTAAACTGGGGCCGGCCGAATGGCTCAGTTGGTTAAGAGCTCGCTCAAGAGTTTGAGCTCTGAGCAACAGCGGTTCGAGGCCAGCAAAAGTTGAGCAGCCGCTAAGCTGCCAATAGGTAGCAGGATGGCTCAGCTAAAAAACAAAAACAAAAACAAAAACATAACATTAAACAGATTTAAAAATAGATAAAATCATATTCCACATTCTTATGTCAGTGTAATTGGAGCCTCTTTTCATTGGGCCCACCCAGATAATGCAGTCAGCTCTCATCTCAAGATTCTTAATCACATCTGCAAAGTTCCTTTTGCTACATAAAGTAACATGTTCACAGGCTCCAGGGATGAGTGTGTAGACATCTTTGGGGAAAGGGGTTATTATTCTTCCCACCTCAAGTGATCCTTAGCCTAAGGAAGTAGAAAAGGTCAGAGTCGTATGTTGGGGGATTCTAGGCACAGGGAACAGCAGAGCTGTGATGGAACCTTGGTCTCTCCTCATCCCCCAAAGCCTCCATGCCCATAAATACAGATCAACATTATTTTTTTTTTAAATTGCAATTATTATGGACATCTTTTTTTCTGTCAATTACATCTTGCCTCCTTTTTGAAGATGACTTTCCCCCACAGCATGTGGTTCTGGTGGGTTTGCCAAAGAAGGCACATGTACTCCAAGCTGACCACAGTACTGGGTTCTTTGGACACAGCAGTTGGTTGAAGGATGGGCAACTGACCCAAAGAGGGCCAATAAGATTCCTGGGGGTGGGGTGGGATGGGGGGCTGGTCTGGTCTGGATGCTAAGACAAAGGAGTGTTCTTTCTTGTGGAGACTGAGTTCTAGAATTGTTGGACACACTAGGGCCATCCTTGCCTCCATGTAGATAAATCCTGTCTAAAATGAAGCCAACCCAGAGGAAGAGAGGGAAACATAGAGAGAGAGAGAGAGAGAGAGAGAGAGAGAGGATCTCCAGATCAGAGGACATCATCTGAGCATTTGATTCCAGACCTTAAAGTCAGACAATTTCTGAACTCTTCAGTTGCATCAGCCAATAAATTTCTTTTTCCTTTCTTTGCTTGAACTAGTTTGACTCAGGTTTCTATTATTTAAAATAAAGAGCCCTTACTGATATAGCATTATTCCATAATATGGATGCCTTAAAATCAAATTAACCAAATTCCCTAATATTTTGCCCTTTGACTGTTTTCAGATCTGTACTAATACTATTTTAATAATACCATAGTGAATATCCTTGCCTATATATCCCTATGCATATGACTGGTAATTTAGAATACATTCAAGGAAATCATTTAGAATACATTTAAAGTAATCTATCAATTTAACCTACTGCAATCTGTCTGCAACCCCAGAGCTCTGCTTAAATTGCCCTTTCCTAAGTCACTAAACATCTAAGGGCTGGTGCCAATAACCCTTTTCTCCATCTTCATCTTAGTCATCCTTTTCCCACCCCTTCCACTTAGAAAACTGCCTTAGACTTCAATGAGTCTTTTTCCTCGCTTCTCTTCCTACCTCGAGATTGAACGTGGATGCCAATTCTGAAGTATTGGTAGGACTACTGAGAGTACTGGGTTGAGACAGATATTTGAAATGAATGTGTGATGAATTAGCAATATTTGCCAGTGCACTGAGGCACTGGGTGTGCAGGTTGGGGGCTGTCCAACGTGGGAGGTGGTACAGATTGTAGCAAGAGAGTAAAGCATTTGTCATTGCTATAACCAGAGGTTCTTAACCTGGAGCAAACAGATCAGGAGATTTCCCTGGGGGTTACAAAGAGACCCAGCAATGGATCACTTCAAGAATCCCCTGACTTGTATGCAAACATCTGTGATTGTGTATTTTTCCGGGTCAAAAGAAAAATTGTGGTTGTGCATTTTTCTGGGACAAAACAACAACAACAACAACAACAAAAAAACAGCTTTTGTAAAATTTTTAAAGGGATCTGGGACCCACGAAAAGATTAAAAGCCATTTCTATGGATAGTCTATGAACGTGGGTTTTCCTCAAGTAGTCTTATGGAGCTCATGGTTAGTGAAGGAGAAAGTCAAGCAACCCAGCAATTACCAACCAACCTGACACGTGCAATAATGCTGTGAGGAGGTCCCTAAGAGATTCTTCAGGGAGATACTCAGGAGTCAGTGAACACTGCTCTTTGGGCAGCCAAGAATAACTGAGTGAGGAGGGTGTGCAGGCAAGTTAAGTGGAGGTGCAGTTGCTTTCCATGACATGAATTCATCCTTTAACCTGTTCTCCCAACCCTCTCGTGTGCTGTTCTGCCTCAGCTTCCCCCAAAACTACCCCTAGCTCTCCGGTACCCAGGAGGCCAGCACAGTGCATGACCAGGGGCCTCCCTCCAGCTGTACCCCAAAGCACAGAAGTTTGTGACATCTGGAAATTTGCACATCTGGAAAACAGTGCTCAGACCAGCTACCACATTTCATTTTCAATATGATTTCCTTCTACTCTTTCTGTCTTTTGCAGTCTTCTTAAATCAGGATGATTCCATCCAAACTTCCTTATCTTAGTGACGATCTCTGTATTGAATTCCTTGCTCCCCGCACCCGCCCCAAGTTTAATTGGAAATATTTCCTGTCAACATTTCTTCTATTTGTCCTTTCTCATGACTCCACCAGCCATTTTATTATCTTCAGTGCATTTCATTAAAAAAGGAAGATGATCCTATATTCCGAGATCACTAGTGGAGATATTAAATGAACCAAGATTGACCCTCAGGCTCCATCACATTCTCTGCAGACCTCCCAGAATCCAGTCTAATAACTGTTTGTATTTCTGTTTAGTCCATGGCCGTAGTTCCACACTGTGCCTTGACAGACCACATTGAGTTCCTTCCAAGAACACAATTTCATGCGACCAGTTCAATGTTCCATGAGTACTTCTACCCATGCTTTTCAAATACCATTCGATCTTCCACAGGGTATCTATACTTTGGACATTTTCTCCCCACATGATTACATGGAGCACTGCTGTACATAAGAGAGGGTCCAGGCATCTCACTCTGGCATTCAAGGCCCCATAGCATGATGCCTTTTCCTTCGAGGCACACGTCCTCTACAGGGACATGAACTCTGGACTTAGATGACCTCCATTCAAATTCTGGCTCTTATATTTTCTAACTGTGACTTGGGCAAGCTGAATCATGTCTCTGGGTCTCAGTTTCCTCTGTCATAGAGTGACTGACAGAATTAAATCAGGTAGAGTTACTGAGAGGATTCAACGAGATAACACATGGAAAGCATTTAGCAAAGCCTGGCCCATAGAAAGTGTTGTGGTAGGGAGGATGTCCATGTCCTAATCCCTGAAACCTGAGAGACAAATAGCACAGATATAATTAAGGTTAAGAACCTTCAAATGGGAGGGCTGGCCAAGTGGCTCAGTTGGTTAAGAGCTCGTTCAAGAGTTTGAGCTATGAGAAACAGTGGTTCGATTCCTGGCCCCAGCTGAGCTGCTGCTGAGCTGTCAACAGGTGGCAGGATGGCTCAGCTAAAGAAAGAACCTTTAAATGGGGAGATTATCCTGGATTATCTGGGCGGGCCAAATCTAATTATGTGAGCCCTTAAAAGCAGGGAGCTTTCTCTGACTAGAGGGAAAACAGGTGCAGCAGGAGGAGAAATCAGAGATTGGAAACATGAGAAAGACCCACCATTGTGATTTGAAGAATGGAGTGGGCCATGAGGATTATCTAAGATTTTCCATCTCACCTGTATTCTTCTGCCTCTAGTCCAGAGAAAGTTCCTTCCCACAGGCAGCTACCTTGAAATCCACCTCCACCATTATGCCTTTTATGATCCTCCCATGAGACTCAATCACCCTTGAGCTTCCAGAGAACAAGCTTTACTCCTTCCAACATCTGCTTTCTTTTAGAGCTACTTACCTACTTGTGGTCTTCCCAGCAACAAAGTGAGTACTGGAGCAAAGGCTGTGCCACAGCATCTACGAGTATAGTTTGCCCTACGTATTTATCACAGATTCTTTTCTGAGGTACATGGGAGAGGAAAGGGAACTAACACTCAGTGAGAGTTTTTCCTGTGTCAGGCCCCAAGCACATAAATTGTTTTATTTAATTCTTATAATAATTCTTAGAAGTTAAGTAGCAAAATGCCTCTTTTTATAGGTATCTCAGTGACACAAACTTGCCCAAAGTCCAGTAGCCGCTAGAATAAAAGCTATGATTTGACTTTCAGTGACTTCAGGTCTTTCTGGTCCTAAATGTGTTGTTCTTCCCACTGTCTTATGGTGTTCTGCATAAATACCACCTTTGCCATCATCACCAAGGATATCCCTAGGGCCCCTTAGAAAGCAGCTCGTGTTCACAGCAACACTTTGAGAAAGGTTTTATTATCTTGATTTTCAAGATGAGAAAATTGAAGCCCATGGAGCTTAAATGATCTGCCCAAGTTCACACAGTCCCTGAGAGACACAATTAGGATCTGAGCTCAGGATTCCTGACTGCAAAAACACTTAAGTGTTCTTTCCACCAGACCACAGCTAGATCCAATCAATGTTTACAAATTAAATGTTGTACACTCTCAGGCTTGTTCTTTCTGTTTTCTAAAATTACTTACTGCGAGGCAGTATTTCTAGCTTCTCTGAGTCAGGTTTCTGTTGTTTCTCTGTCTTAATGAAACGTGCCACACCTCCCAATGCCGGGCCAGCTGCAAATTACATTCGTGTCACACTGACTTCTTCCAGATTACACACCCAGATAGGGGAATAAAATAGATTCTGACGCCAGCTTTTGAGGCCTCTGGGCCCCACCTTCTTCTCCTCCAACATAGGCAAACCAGCTCGAATTCCCCCTTTGTTTTGGGTCTTTTGGTCAATTTTTAATCAACATGACTTTTTATAAGTAAAAGAACACACCAACTCTTATTTTTTAACTAACTGTTTTAACCAAGTGTTAAAAAAGAAACTCAACATCACACTTAATCCCACCACTCAGAAAACCGAAGGAGATTACCTTTAAATCAAAATGTTCCTAAACTTAGCTTAAAGATTCTACATCTAATACTGTAAATATGAATACTTTAAATGAATAATGATGTTTTCCTTTGCCTATTTAGGGAAATAATATTTTAAAAGCAATTTCTTTGGTTTGATACCTTTTCTTTAAAAATAGAAAAAAAATGAAAAGAACACTCCTTTACTGCATTTTGCTTGTTTTTTTCTTAAAGCGTCTAGGCTTCCTTTATAAGTTTCATAGTGGTTTCATTAATTTTGATACTTGATAAAACAGGATCTACCTTCCTCCTTGAATGTAAAGCACGTTTCTGATTGTGACCTCTAGAAATGCCTGTTTTTCTTTACTTTACACACATTAATGCAAATACCCACTTCTAAGGCCCCTGAGAACATACACACAGCTCTGCGGGTGCTGCAAAGCTCCCTTTACTAAGTGCTCCCCAGCCTGTTTTCCATCAAAGGTTACAACAGTGTTTTCATTACCTCCTAATTCTCTCTACTGCTGGGCTCTGGTTCCTTGTGAGCAGAAGGCAATAATTAATGCAATGGTATTTTCTGTTATTTCTACTCTTTCTTCATCTATAGAGCTTGACTTGGTGCAACATTTTCTGTTTTTGTAATTATATATAATAAACATTTTCTCAAAGCTCTCAGCCTCATGTTATTGACTCCTTCATTTTTTTGGCAATCCCTGACCCTTTTTCAGGGTGCCTCAACTTAGGTTACTAGATTTTTCATGTTTCTCCTTTTCATAAAGTGAGGGCATTGCTTTTTCTATGTTAAGTTCACAAATCTGGTCCTGCTTTAATTACCTGAAAAGTGAACCATTTAGTCAAATTTTATTTGCAGAGGGTGTGCCTAACTGTTCAGTCACAAGAGTCTATTGAATAGAACAATTGCTATTTATTGGTGACCCAGCTTGTTCTTTATCATTTATTAAAATATTCCATGAATATGTACTATATGCCTAATAGCAACAATATTTTCTGAGTGTTTATTATGTGCCAGGCATTATTCTAAGCACTTTACATATATGAATTTATGTATCGCAATGGATTTGTGGGAACGGTCTTTATTTTATGAACAAGGACACTGAAGTGCAGAAATATTAAGTAACTTACCCAAGATCACACAGCCAGGAAGGAACACAGCCACAATTTGTACCCAGACATCTGTCATGTTAGTTGTTGGTTCATTGGACATGTTAATGGCTATCTAGGAATATATATCCATTTTCAAATAAGCATTTATTATTTCAAGAATTCATTAGAGAATATATCAATTTATTTATAAAAAATGAAACACTTACTGAGTACTGCCTCTAATATGATAGATAGGGGAAGAGAATTAGCAAATCACTATCTACTATTGAGGGAATTTAAAGCTAGCTAAGGAGACCCAAGATACAGATATGACACAACTAAATAACAACAGAATCAACATTTGAGTAAAAGATTATGTAGAACAGCTTATCTGTGATACTGGTAATTATAAAATGGAAAAATAATTGTGGGACCCATTTCATCAAAGTAGTACAATGGACACGCTGAGTAATTTACAATATTGTGCATACAGTTAAAAAGATAAAAAGAAAATCTTGATACTATGAATTCACTCAATTAATTCAAACAATATTTATTGGGCACCTACTAGGTGTCAGGCAGTGTTCTTGGTACTGATTGTTAAACCATGTGATGCATTACTGAGAGAAATTATAAAATTACTTTCTCTTGAAGAACTTAAAAAGGTGGGAGAACCCACATTTAGTTATGCCAAAGGGCAGGGAGATGAGCTGGGTGATGAGAATTGTACCTAATAATACCAGGCCGATCTGAAAGGGACACTTCATAGCTCTCTCTCTTGCTGTCCCATTGAGGGTCACAGGAAGGTGAGTCATTGGGTCATGTCAGGAGCTCACAGAAGTTCAAGGCCGGTGCTATGTGTTTTCCATCATCCAACCCAATCTTTCACCTCTCACTTGTCTCCCAAACCCATTCCTTGAACCCTCTGAAATTAGATCTGTGATCAACAAACTCTCGTATGTCCTCATTGCTCTGACTGCTCCTTCCTCTCCTGGCTTGTTGCAACCTGAGACCACTGTTTCCCACCCACCTCTCAAAGCCCTGTTCTCTCTCGCACCACTTGTGTCTCAGGGCTGAGGGTGGGGTGAGTATCCTCTTTGCACCTATTGTGGTTTAAACTATTTCTCTCTCTTCCTCTCTCAAAAACTACAGCCCCTGCCTTCAGATCACACAAATGCCTTATAGTTGCCAAATATCTGCCCCTCCAGTCACCAGTCACTCATCACCCTTCTTTCATTGAAGGCTTTGGTTATGAGTTCTGTGACTCAGTCTCCTACCACACGTCTGTCATCTTCTCAATGTCTTCAATATTCACATGAATGGACTATCCAAGTCCCTGGCCTCGCTCTGTCCCTTGCCTTTCTCACCTCCCTCAGCCACAAACATCCACTCCCATGGTCACACCCTAGACCTTGCCATTGGTGGCAGCTCCACGCTGATTTTAAATATCCTACTCTTTGACAACCACCTTATCAAAACTTCCAGTCTACTGGCACCCTTGCTTTTCTACTATCCCTCACCCCACCCCCATCCTCACATTCTTCTACTCAGTTTAAACATTCCCTTGCAATCACCCTCAACTGCTTTGTTCAACTCTCTCTCTCTCTCTC
>NW_017731429.1:1148573-1208793 GCF_001890085.2 Hipposideros armiger | reverse complement strand
CTCTCTCTCTCTCTTCCTCCTTCCCTCCCTCCCTACATCTCCATAATACTAACCTAGAAAAACTTTAGTAGTCATTAAACCGAGTTATCTGCCTTTTCTGGGCCTGTACTCAAGCAGCTGAATATTTCTGGGAATAAAAGCATAAAAACTAAGCCAACTGGTTTCTCTTTAAATTCATTCCCACAACCCTCAAATGATCACTGCCTGGAAAACACACTGTGCTTCTACATTTCCCACTCTTAAAGTCAACAGACTCACGCCTTTTTCTTTCTCCTCAAACTTCCTATATTCATCCTTACCACTTTTCCTTCTTAATCAAAGACCTTGAGTTATTCTTCACTGAGGAAGTACATGCTATCAGAGAAGAACTGCCTTAAATCATTTCAATAAAGCATATACCAATCTTCTTGCCTCCTCTCTTATTAAAATGGAAGAACAGTCATTTTTCTATCAATGTTCAACCTCTCCATGTGGGCTGTCCACCTCCTTCCCTCTGGCCTTCTTAAGGACCCCACTCTTGTTATTCCCCATACCTGCTACATCAGCAGTTCTCAAAGTGCGATCTGCAAACCTCTGGTTCCTGACACCCCCAATCCTGTTCTTTCCCTAGTCTTTCCCCAACCTCCCATCAGTAGTCAGTTAACAGCACCAAGCTAAAACCTAGAGTCATCCTTGATTCCTCCTGTTCCATCACCCCATTTCAAATCTACCACTAATTCTTGTCAACTCTTCCATCAAAATTTGGCATCTGACCTCGCCTTTTCATCTCTAGTCTAAGTCACTGTCATCCCTCCTCTGAACTGGTGTAATGGTCACCTAACGAGCTTCACTGTTTCTGTTCATATCTCCCATAATCCATTCTCCACACAACAGAGTATCTCCAGCACGACCTCCCATTTTATTCACCGAGCACAGGTACTTTTCCTTCCCTTCTTTGGAGCCCTCCAAGTCCTCTCCACCTCTTGGATTTTGGGCTTGTTTTCTCAGCCTAGAATGCTTGTCCAGCAGCTCCTCAAAACGATTGGCACATCTCATTCTTTTGGTCTCAATTCAAATATCTTACACAGAGCGACCTTCCCTGACAACCCTATCTTAAGGGGCCTTCTCAGACTACTTTCTGTCTAATCACCTGATTATTTCCTTTGTTACATTTATTATAACCCACAGTTATGTATTTGCTCCTTAATTTATCTTCTGCCGCCCAAACTAGACTGTGAGCTCCATGAGAGCAGAGCACTTGTTTCTCGTGGTCAGTCCTGGATTTCCAGCACCCAGAACAATGCTTAGCAGAAAGCAGGTGCTTAATCAACATCTGTTAAATGAACAGCATGAATGAATGAGTTTTTAAACATTTATGTACTGGGCCCCTGGCTATGTTCTTCTTCAAATGCATTATCTCATTTCATAAACATAACCGTCCTATGAAGTATGGTTACTATTATCTTCATTTGGCAGATGACGAAACAGAGGTTCAGAAGAGTCTGCTCAGTCACATAGTTAGTACCGACTGTCTTAGCTCAGGTTGCCATAACAAAATACCAAAGACTGGGTGGCTCAAACAACAGGAATTTATTTTCTCACAGTTCTGGAGGCTAGAAGTTCAACATCAAGGTTCCAGCTCATTCGGTTTGTGACACGGCCTCTCTTCCTGGCTTGAAGACAGCTGTCTTCTTATGTCCTCACATGGCCTTTCCCCAGTGCATATGCCTGGAGACAGAATGAAAGCTCTCTGGTATCTCTTCTTCTAAGGACACTAATCCTATTAGATTGGCACCCCACCCTTATGACCTCATTTAACTACTTCCTTAGTGATTCCAACTCTAAATACAGTTACACTGGGAATTAGGGCTTCCACATAGGAATCTGAGTGGTAGGGAGACACAAACATTTAGTTTATAACCCTGACACAGTCAGGATTCAAACCCACACTTGTCTAATTCCAAAGCTCATACACTTCATTGCAGAATCATATTGTCTCTGGGTCCCTAGCTCTGCCCTTGTGCTGAACCTCTCCACACCAGACTTCATCCATTGCCAGGGTTGCTTGTCTGGTTCTCTCATGGTATGCACACCTTCCTTGGAGTTAGGAGCCAAGGATGCAAAGCCTGGCTTCCCTCTCCACTACCTTCGTGATGTGAAGCCAATAGCCTAACAACCCTGGATGCGCCTCAGTTTCCCCATCAATGAAATATGGATATTGACAGAAGGTACTTCTACAAACTTCCTTCAGGTGGTGAGAGAAGAAAGCAATCCTTATGTGAGTCTACTGAATGTACATGATTCCAATGTCTTGCTATTATGAATATTTCCCTGAGTAACAGTAACAGCTGCATGGTCAGGGGTGTGAGAAAGCTGCCTCCACCCCAGCATGGTGAAACGGCCTGTAGGAAGGGCCTTTTCATGGCGGGTGACCAATATTTTCTTCTTCCTCCTCATGTTGAATCATCCTGCTTTTGTTTTCTTTGAATGTAGTATTTTTCTGTTTGGCTCATTTGCTTTGTAGCCTAGGAGGAATTGCCCCCAAGGGGCTCATTCCAGTAGATGGCCTAATCCTGCTGAGATGGGTGTCACCCTATCTGGAAGTTCTCAGGAATGTACTTTACCCACTTGAGGTGATGGTTATCTGACCGGCAGACTAAACAACAACAGTAACAGTTATCACAGCTAACACTTACACAGCACTAACTGCTTACACGCACTGTTCTAAGCACTACATAGATATGAATCCACTTACTCTCGACAGTAATATAGAAGGAGACGACTCTACTATAATAATCATGCCCACAGCCAGTAAGCGGCCAAGCTGAGATCTGAACCGAGGGCCTCTGGGCCTAGAGCCTGTGCTCTGAACTGTAACAACACGAGGCCTCTCCTGACACCCACTGTTCCTCCCCGCCTGACCTGTCACCCCAAGTCCTGGGAGAGAACCAGGAAAGGAAACGCAGGGCTCTACAGAAGAGGAGAAAGCCAGCGGGCACCATCCTGGGATTAGAAGTGAAGCCAGAAGTCTGTGGGACCTGCAGTCACCACCTAGGAGGGTTGGGGGCTGGTGGCTCTCTGGGGCTCCCAGGTCACCCTGCACTTTCCCCCTCTCAACACGAAGCAGCCTGCATCTGGACTATTATTAGCTCATTATCTCTTCCAGGTGGTAGTAAGTTTCTCCAAGGCAGGCATGGTGTCTAGGTGAGCTCAGTGGTCCCTCAGCAGCAGGAGGGCAGGGATCTGGTCAGTCCATCGCTGAATGACTTTGATTCTGGGTCTAAAACAGTGCACTATGGAACAGGCATTCATGGATGAGTAGATGAGGTATGCCAGCAAATACCACAAGCGTTTTCAATTTTTATGATTTATTTATCTTGTGCTTATTTCCACTTAGTGCCAAAGCCCCGACACTTGAATCACCTGTGGAGTTTGATAAGAATACATATTCTCAGGCCTCAAACCCGTGAGACTCTGATTCATTTAGTTCAGGTGGATTTTTAAGACATTTTACTGGAATATAATGTACAACTAGGAAAGTATACAGAAGTGTACAGCTTGTTGGATTTTCATAAATTGAAATATACCTATGCACCCAGCTCCTACACCAAGATACAAGATATTATTAGAATAGTTTGGGGAGTTTTAAACAAAAACCCTGATCATTCTCATGCAGGTCCCTAAACACTGAGAAGCACTGGTGTGATTAGCAGTAACACTCTTAAAAATGGAAACAGCTTGTGTGTACATATTTGGGAATAACAAGGACAAGAAAACAAGGAAGGGTTCCCTGGTGACCAGAACCCCCAGGGACACAGTGGGTGGAATGGTCCTGGGGGTGGGGAGTGGAGAAGGTCAACTAAGTCACCAGCTGGCCTTCTGGATATAGGAGAAGCAGAGTTCATACACTCCCAATACCCGAAGAGGGGCCCTGAAGACGCAATGGGAGAAAAGTCCATGGACGCAGTTGCAGGCCTTCCAGTTAGTAAACCACTAAAGCAAAAAGCTTTCAGAGCAAAGACAGAGGGGCCTCGTGGACCTTAATCATTGAATTGCTCATTTCCCAAAGGATGAGTGACCCTCCTACAAATTCCATCTGAATCAAGCTAGAAGGAGGCCTTCAGAAATTCAGTCTCAATCTCTCTCTCTTTTCTCTTCTCTCTCTCTCTTTCTCTATCTCTCAAATACACACACACCCAAGAACATTACTTTGGAATGTTCTTTATCCCATGTTCCAACTAGAAGGTCTTTCACTAGGGTCAGGCTCATTTTGATTCTTGAAATACCTCTGTCTTTTTCCTATTTGTCCTTTCTTGTTTGATTACTGGGATTCAGACCTAATGACAAAACTAGAAGTTGTAAATCTCACCCTCCACAAAAATAAAAATAGTGGGTGATGGGAAAAGAAGAGAAGGCATTATCCCGATTACCTCTTGATTACCCATCTACTGATTCTCAGAGGTCTGAGATCAGCCCGGGTATCCATACTGCATCTAAAACTTTCCTCGTGCATTTAACATCTTCTAGCAGTGGTTCTCAACCTGTGGGTCGCAACCCCTTTGGGGATCAAACGACCCTTTCACAGGGGTCGCCTAAGACCAGCGGAAAACAAAAATATATTTACATTACGATTCCTAACAGTAGCAAAATTACAGTTATAGACTAGCAACGAAAATAATTTTATGGTTGGGGGTCACCACAACATGAGGAACTGTATTAAGGGGTCGCGGCATTAGGAAGGTTGAGAACCGCTGCTCTAGAGCCTAGCCTTTTAACTGGTACAGATATAGATGGGGGTGAGGGGAGGAAAATCCTTTTGGCATTGGACCTTGAACAGTTTCTCTAGTGTCTAGTTGTCAAATCACTAACAATTTTTTCATCTTCTAAATTTTTTTAAGTGTTGTATATTCAACAGAGGGTTATACCATTTTTTGAAAATTTGTTTATTGGGTTTGGCTCCTGAATTCTTTCCCCAGAATTTGTTTTCTGTGGGAAAAGAGTTTGAAGCATTTCAAAATAAGTTTAGAAAGGAGCTGCCTGGGTCCTGTAAATATTTAAGATGAGTAAGATGATAAGTTTTCAGCATAACTCCTTGTTTCCCAGCAAATCAGTGGCCAAAACGACAGTCTCCATCCTGTGGGCCTACAAAAAGTTCAAGTAGAGCCCACTCCCAGAAAACTCAGCAGAAGGAACTTTTCACATTCTACTATTCATTCACCCAATCATTCATTCATTCACTTATTTATTCAACAAACGGTTATTGAGTGTGGACTATGTGTAAGACACTATGCTAGGTGCAGATCACCAAATGCAAGCTCCCTTCTGTGGTCCATCCTTTTTATTGCTTGATGGGGGCACTCAACTAAAAGGGAATATAGGTCTCTAAAATCATTTTTCCCTTCCACTTAGAAAGCTGCATAATTCAGGAAAAAGTGATTCCCTCCCAACCTGGGTCCTCTCTCAGAGTTGTTGTTGATACCTGTGCTTGTTTCAGGGTGAATTTTAAGAGCCTAATGAGGGCCACTAGTCTCCCTGGCTTGCAAATCAAGCTGACACACTACAGCAGGCCCAAAGACTCTCAGGACCTGTTGCTGGCAGGATCTGTGGATTGTTAGCGGGATGACCAGCTTTGGCTGGACCAGGGCACCGACCTACCTTGCAAAATCAAAAATCAAGGGTTCCACCCAGATTGTCTTTTCTAATTTTCCAAATTTGACCTCATTCCAAATTGCAAGTTACAACAATTTACATCAACAGGATGATGATCATTCTGGAAAGCTGGAAGAGCAGATCGGCCGTATGGCTAAAAATGTGCACACTGCAGTGTGATTTTGGGTAATGACTTAATTCAGGCTGCATTTGTGCCTTTAACACACTCACATTGACATCTTCTCCTTCATAAAAACAGACCCCAGATTTAAAAGTCTCATAAAGGGATTCAACAGTGTCCCTTAATGCAGGGCAGTTGTATGTACCTCGCTTTAAAGCAAACCCAGTAACATGAGAATGGATGTGCATCCATCGATCAGAAGGCAAGACATTCACTTGACAAGCTGATAAATTCACTTCACAGAATGATTCTTTTCTTCACCAAAGGAACATCCACAGGGTTCTCTGAAAGGGGTAATCTTTCCTAGACTACTTGAACACCTTGTGAAGTGTTCATCTAAAACACTGTTTAGACATCACATGTACTGTGTAAAGAGAAGACTTCTCAGATCAGGCAGATGGCCCCAGGTTATTTTTAGCCATTGCCCCATTTCAAATGGAATCCAAATGACTTGTCAACATCTGGTTGGCATTCGGTGCCCTGCCTAGGGCAAAGCTCTAGTTCTGAAGCAAAGCTCAAACTTGGTTTTACTTAGGTCAATAGTTGCTCCTTCCTTTTGTCCAGCCCTTTCAGACAACCCTCACCACTTTCCCAGACTTGAAATCTTTCTGGTATTTATGTAGCATTTTGTACTGCCCAATTTGAATATTGCCCTAGAAATGGTCTTGATTTTATTCATTTTATGAGTTCAGCTATGTGCCAGGTCGTCGAGAAACTTGCCTAAAAAAATAATTGCAGTTGATGAAATGGAGTGAGAAGGAGCCATCACTGTCTGAATCAGCGTCTTTCAGTTAGCAAGAATTTATCAGCATGAGATCTGATTTTGGTCACAGAGCAATGTTTCACAGTGGCCCATAGCTAGGCTGTCTTCATGGAAAAGTTAGTAATAGAAAATAAAAGACCACATATAGATCTAAGCCAATTAGCAATAACCTCTTGCAGCCAGAGGGACTGCTTAAGGAGTCTACAATGGGAAACAGGCCCGGGATGTTTGTTAGAACTGATAGGGAGACAAGCTCTCTCTTCCAGTGGATTTAATCCTCAGAAAATATAAATTGGCAGGTTCTGGGGGCTGCCCTAAAGCGAAATCAACACAGAAGAAAAATTCAGCGATAGAGAATTCCGAGTTCTGATGGTATCATTTGAGCTCTGGTATCCAATAGTTCCCAAGGCTACACCTAGTTTCAAGGTTGTTTAGTTAAGAGAATAGGTAAATTCACTTATTTATTTAGGCTAGTTTGGGTTGACTTTTTGTCATTTGCAAATGAAAGACTCCTGACTCCCCCCTCCTCAACAGGTCTTTATATCAATTACCAAGACCTATGGTTTCTCCATCCCAAATATCTCATATCCATTGGCTCATCTCCATTCCAATGACCATAATTTAGTTTAGGATTCTCATGACCTCTTGTCTGAACATGCAAATCCTGCATTTGTCTTTCCACCTCCACTTTCTCCCCTCCTACCTGTCTCCCCAGAAGCTGCCCACTAAATCCTCACAAAGCACAGATACAATGAAGGTACTCACTCCACTGCCCCAAAACTTTCACTGACTTCCCATTGCCTAATGAATGTAAAAATGTACAGCCTTTCCCTCCTGTGTGTCTTCTGTACTAGTCACACAGAACACTTTACTTCTGACACTTGTGGTAACCAAATGTGGGGGCTGGAGGCTCCCCACACCAAGCAATTTTCCATGACACCAGTCTGGTATCCTACAATTTATTTCACTTCTGACACTGTCTACCTAGAAACGGTGTCAGATCCCACAGGTTAAGGGCTCAGTCCCACAAGACTGACCCTTCCCACTTCAGATGCCAGTGGCATGTAGTAAGTCCCCAGGCTACCCATAACTTCTGTCCCATTTAGCTACAAATGGGAGTTTCCCACAACCCCCTCCTTGGGTTCGATTAACTTACTAGAGCGGCTTCCAGAACTCAGGGAAACATTTATAATACCTTAATGTTTACCATTCATTAAAGGATATGATAAAGGACACAGGTGAACAGATACATAAAGGCAAGGTCTGAGAGGGTCCTGAATGCAGGAGCTTCTGTCCCCATGGACTTGGGGTGTATCACGCTCTTGGTATATGGATATGTTCACCAACCTAGAAGTCTCCTGAACCCCATACTTTTGGGATTTTATGGAGGCTTTATGATGTGGGCATGACTGATTATCAACTCCATTTCTAGCCCTTCCCCCTTCTCAAGAGAATTGGCAGGGGGTGGGGTGTGTGTGTGTATGTGTGAAAATTCCAAGCTTCTAATCATGGCTTGTTCTTTCTAGTGAACAGCCCCTATCTAGGTGCCATCCAGAAGTCTACCCAAAATCACCACTAGAACAAAAGACACTCCTATCACCCAGGAAATTACAAGGGTTTCAGAAGCCTTGTGTCAGGAAGTGAGGTCAAAGACCAAACATTAAAACAAAAGATACCCCTACTGCTCTTATAATTTAGGAAATTATAAGGGTTTCAGAAGCCCTGTGCCAGGAACCGGGGCAGAGACCAACATATACATTTTTTCTATTATTTTACACCTACTGAATAAAGTTCAAATTCCCTAGTCTATAATCTAGCTGCAGTCTCTAGCTTTCTAAATTTATTTTCTGCTATAGCTCTCATGCAATTTATACTCAAAGATTATACTTCAGGTTGGGTATTCAAGTCTTCAGAGCAAGTTTGATGCAGAGCCAAGGTAAACTAGCTATTCCTATGTCCAAATCCCCAACTCTAGATCAGATGTAGCCTTGTCTTGAAGCCTTCCCTAAACCCTACAGCTGGGAACCTTCTGAACTCTTACAGCCCCTTATCTCTTCACTCCTTGGGACTTCACGTATCACTTCCTCTTATTTTTCTACATTTTATTGTAGCTACTTGTAGATTTGTTCTATCTAGTCAGCTTTCTAGAATTCTTCCCTACTAGATAGCTACTCTCCTTCAGACAGGCTCTGTTTCAGATTCATTTTTGTGTGCATCCCATCTCCTCCTCCCAGTAATATTCCACACATGTTTATTGAATTGGTATAAATGAAGGAATGAGAAAGGTTGCTTAATAGATTCTTAGGAAACTTGCTTTTTGATGAATATAAAAATAACATAAGTAACCTATCTGTATACAAATAGGTACTATTGGAGTTCATGAGGATGCTTGATAATTGGCTTTCTTAAGTACTAAATTTCACACTTGCCCCCTGTTTTTGCAATACTCATTTGCCAACACCAAGGTAAATTTTAGGTAAATCTTTGACAAAGCCTTAAAAATTCTAAATGATGATCAAGCACCACATTTGAGTGTAATTGAAAAAGTGTCTCATGACCAACAGTCTTCTTTGAGCCATGTTAATTGAAGGAATAACATGCATTTAAGTCATGTGTTAGAGTTTACAAAATACTTGTACAGACATTACTTCATTCCTGTTTCACCACCCCATGAGATCAGGAGCATAGGAATCATCAGCCCTTTTTCACCATTAAAGAAAAGGTAAAGTCTAAGAGAGGCTAAGCAACTGGCAAGTTTCCATAACGAAGAAAATGATGAAACTAGAACTAAAGCCTGAGATTTCTGACCCCTAG
This sequence comes from Hipposideros armiger, assembly GCF_001890085.2. Classification (NCBI taxonomy): domain Eukaryota; kingdom Metazoa; phylum Chordata; class Mammalia; order Chiroptera; family Hipposideridae; genus Hipposideros; species Hipposideros armiger. Next base: position 1,199,407 of record NW_017731429.1, on the reverse strand, counting down.
TCCAGAGCTCTTCCCATTAGCCCACATTTCTTACCTTAGGCCAACAGATAAGCTTGTTCCTTTGACACTGAGTGATTTAGCTAAGGATGTATGACCATTAAATTCTGGCCACTGCGATAGGAAGAGAGGTCTGGGGAGTAGTATTGTTTTCTTGCTCCTAAAAGAGAGACGTAGGAAGAGAAGTCCCCCCACCCCATTTTTTTTCTCCTGGATGTAACTGTACATGGTATTTGCTTGTTATTTCTCCCTCCATCTTGCCACAAGCCTGAGTACTTTCACCAAAAAACATACTTTTTAAAGTATAACTTTACACAAAACAGTTTTATTGGCTCACTCATTCTTTCTCCATTAGTCAGGCAGGTATTTGGTTTTACACAAAGGTCGAGTCCTATCAAGCTTACATCAAGAATACCCAACCTCTGAATGAACTTCATTTCCCTGATGCTTTGAGATCACTGGGCAGGGGATGAAAGAGTTGATAATAAAATTACAATTAAAGCTGAGGTTGGGGGGCTGCTACCAAGACTGGAATTGGCCTTGAAGTCGGCAATCAACCCTTCAAACGGTAGCCTAACAAATCAAAGACTTGTCATTTATTTGTTTTTAATTTTTCTGCAGAAAGGGTCTTAAGGATTTAATAGTTCAATTTTACTGCACTGTTAAAAAAAGAAAGAGAGAAAGATTGCCATCTCTTGTCCTGAAAGAGAAGATCGTTCAGATAACCTCCTTTTACCAAGATGCTATTTATACATCCGTGAGGTAACAGTAGTTTAGGACTGGGCTGGGCCTTCCTGGATCCTCCTGGATTTGAGCCAAGTGCCCTTTTTATTTCAACATGAAAAAAATATAATGTCATTTTGGAATGGTGTCACATTGCTAGGAGGAGCTAACTTTTATTGGCAGCATAATTCCCAAACAACCCTGTTTCCTATGCCCCCGCCATTAGATGGAGTGGGCCCACTGCTTATCTGGAGAGGATGCCCTCCCCTGGTTGCGCACAGTTGTCCAAACAGGGCCTCAGTGGCCCTGAGTAAAGACACAATGTCTATGTGCTCCAGCAAAAGCAGGGCCCACAGAGAGTGTGACGATTATGGACATAGTGACCTCAGAACCATGTAGCAGTGTTGGCCTACATCTTGATTTTTCAGGACAAGACAATAACGTGAACAACAACTTATAGATACCACAGGATCTAGTGTTCTTCTCACTAATTTTAGTCTGCTGAAAACCCGGATAAAATGTCACTCCTCCTTGAAGGAAGTCCCCACCTGCAGCTGCTGGTGTCAGTATTAGAATCTCCTCCCAGCGTGACCTTCATTGCTCTGTCAGGGTGACAGGCTCCCCAGAGCTATCACCCTCCGGACTTGCCCTTCCTCCAAGAGCACAAGCTACAGTGGAGGGCACTTGTGCGGCCACAAACTGTGACATCCACTTGCCTTCATGTGGGTAAGTCCTACCTCACCCCACCCCCAGCTCCTCTGAAAGGGCTTTCTCTCAATTTGACTTCCCGGATATCAAGGGGAGAGCTGGCCCTCTACATTGTTCTGCAGGCTTTGAAATGAAAAGAGTGTGGATGATTATTCTAGAGATTTCCCTAAACTATGTACCCAGGGCATCAGGGGCCTACCATCCTGTGTTTGAACTAAAACAGGTTACTGGCCTGAGAGAGCAGGAAGCAAATTGCTTCTATAGATACAAACCCTCCTGCTTTTCCCTTGGGCTGGTCGTCCTTACTTGGTTTTCAAAATCTGAGAAACTGGCTGCTGTTCCCAGGGATGTTGGTGAGATGCTAGTCCTGGCAAGCTGGCTTGTTTTTCAGTAACTCTCCCTTCCATCAAGGTGAAGGAAAACCAGAGGTGTCCGACAATGTCTAAGATGTGCCCCATCTGCTGAAAACTAAAAACAAGTCTCCAATTTAGCTCATTGTTGTCTATTTTCAAGGTCTGATTGGCGGATGATATCAGTCAAAACAGCCAAACTAGGGCCGGCTGAGTGGCTCAGTTGGTTAAGAGCTCACTCAAGAGTTTGAGCTCTGAGCAACAGTGGTTCAAGTCCAGCCCGAGCTGAGCAGCCGCTGAGCTGCCAATAGGTAGCAGGATGGCTCAGCTAAAAAAAAAAAAAAAAAACAAAAAAAAAAAAACAGCCAAACTAGCTTCCCTGTTACCTCTGTTCCAAAGGACTCCCCATTGTCTACAAAATGCTGTTCATTTGGGGCCTTGCTAGGATGAGTGGGGTTTTGTGCTGGATGGGTAAGGGCTATAAAAAAACCAACACATGATACCTTCCGCAATTAGTTTTTATACCAGTAGCTATCCATAGAGTTGTTATAGCTAAAATAAATTTAAAAATAATAATAATAATGAGTGGCTAACATAGTTGGAGAATCAGATACCATACAGCATGTTAATATTTTGATACATGTCCTAATTTAACCCTCACTATAACCCTATGAGGAGGGTATTATCACTACCCTATTTTGGAAAGAAGGAAACAGTGTGCTGTCTGCCCCTCTCCCAGCAACACTCCACCCTTCACTGCGCTGCTTTGTGCCCAGGAGGCTGAGCCTTGCAGACAGCACAACCTGGCTCCCTTGTGAGCTGACTTTGGCAGGCTCCAGACACCAGTGGGTGGAAGAAGTCGGAGAATTTCTTTCCCACTCCCTCCCTCTTTGGCACCAGGTTCCTCGCAGTAGCTTCATCCCTCCCTGCACTACACAGCTCCTGGCAGCAGAGCTTGTCCAGGGTGCTCACACTCACCACCGGCTTCCTTTGTAGCATCTTCTCCCTTCTACCTCCTGCCCTAGCAGGAATGAGGCCTTCCCCCTGTTGCTATTCCCCGGGGGGTGCTCTGCCTTGTTTGTTTCCTCAACCCTGTTCTCACCTCCACAAGTAGCCACTTCGTTAGTCTCTTCATTTGAGACAATCAAATGCAAACTGTGTTCCTGTCAAGACTCCAACTGATACACCCAGCAAAAGAGGTGCAGATCAGAGATTCACGCCCACAGTAAGCAGTCGTCATCAGGGAGAGGGAAGTTAGAAGAGCCATGAGAAAGTTGTAGACAGTGTGATGGGAAATCAAAGGCCAACAAAAATACTTTGTTGAGGATGTAACGTTGTTAGGCCTTTTACGAATGAATAGAATTGAGACAAGTGGATGAGGAGAAAAGAGTTTCAAAGGGAGCAAAAGTGCTGTGGCAAAAAAGCATAAGCCACATGTCAGGAACAGAAGTGGTTCAGTCCCAGACGTGGAGTAGGCTATGGAGGTGTTTCTCAAACTGCATCCTGCAGAACTCTGGGGTTCTATTGAAATGTTACAGTTACACTGAAAAAAGAGTCCACAGTCAAATAATTTTGGGCAACTTTGAGATCAATCCGCTTAAGCAGGGTTCTCTACTCAGGACTTGTCAGAGCATTTCAAAGGCTAATATGTATATTTAACTGCCTTTTTTTCACAGGTGATTTATTAACATCTTCCAGAGTATGGGAGGAAACAGAGTTTGGGAAACACGTATTGTCCAATAGTATTCTACAATCCTTAGGAGTTCTGGCGGAGCAATTCAGAACATCCTATCAGAACTGAGTAGCCAGAACTGAGAGCATATTCCAATGGGTTCTGCAGAAAGTCGGTGGGCATGTCACAAGTCATGGACAAACGATGCCTAAAATGTTATCATAGAGCCATAGCATGATTAGTAAAATGTAATTAGCAGGCCAAGTGGAAAATCAAATTTGTTATTTTGACATGACCCATAAGGAAAGAATGGTAAATGGGCATCAAACAGAAATTCGAATTTATATCCTGGAAAATACTGCAGCCCCCGTGGTAAAATTTCATACACAATGTGCCCTCTTCCTAGTGGCTGGCAAGTCAAGCTATTTCAGATCTGATATTTTAAGCTAATTAAAATGAGCCAGGCTCTCTGCTAGATTATAAGACCAGACAGTAACCATAAAGATTTTTTTAAAAACTATAAAGACTAGAAAACCATAAAAACTAGAAAGAAGAACAAGGCAGTTAGTTCCTGCTCATAAGGAACTCTGGACCACTTGAAGCTGAACATTTAAATATATAGCTACAGTATATGATATAATTTCAATACAATTCTCTGAAAACACAGAAAATGAGCTTACATATTTAGCACTGAAGGGTTTTGGAGAAGAGTTGATATTTGAGCTTGAAGGATGAGTAGAATTTGCCTGCAGAAAAAGGAGAAACTTGATGAAAATGCTGAATTTGAATATCCAAACCCCATATTTAACCATGTAAAAGCTTACTCCTTATAAGACAGAAAAGAGAGTCCAATATTTATGGATAAATATAAATTAAAAACAAAAGGATTTTCCAAAAATGCCTTTTAAAGCTTTAGAAATGTGGTAGAAAATTTTATAACTTAAATGTAAAGAGACTATCAAAAGGCTATGGAAGTCTATTTCAAGGTCAGCATCTCTGCCGCTTCTTAAATTAAAGAAAGAAAAAACATCTTTATTTTTCTTTTTGTTTTTGATCATGAGACCCAGTATGCAAACTGGAGTACATCAGAGAAGCCCCATGCTGGTCTCTGGAGACTTTCTGAATTTGACCAGAGAAAATGAGAAACACATAGTTATTTCAAAATGTTTCTAATTTTTCAGTTGAAAATAATGCCCATAGAATACAGGAAATTGCTCATGCCAAAGCCTGTTTTTCTTCCTGATAATTTTAGATTGCTATATTCTTTTAAGTAGGATTAGGGTAAAGCTTTCTCTGCTGTGTAGCTTTTTTAATTTCAGGTACCATATGTATCAATATGACAATTTAACTGTACAGCTATTTTTATATATTAAGCTTTTGTATATTATACCTTCACATATTTATATTCAGAGTGCACTGACTACTTTTCTCTCCATACACTTAAAATGAGTAATCTATACTTAACAAAAACAGGAATTTTTAAAAAGTTTTAAGTGCAATAGAAATACATTTGTTTTGATAAGTGCTGTAAAATATTTTTTTTAGTGGTTCTTTTTGTTAGCTTTTTATTAATGATGGGAGTTTGTTGTGGTTTCATTTTTTACCATGTAATAGTTTAAATCTGCAATTATAAGAAAAGAAAAATCTGATTTTGCCCTTAAAACACTGACAAATGTGTGAGTCTGACAATATTAGTGGCTCAATAGATGTTTGCTGAATACATGAACTGATGGCACCAAACCTCCATAGGGGAGATTAGAAGGGAAGACAAAAAAATACAACCCTGGCCCCCATTTGAATCTGTAATTTTTCCTAAGTTCAATACTAAGAAACTCTTTGTTGCCTACAGACCAGGCCTATGACAAAAAAGTTTGAGGGTTGAACGGAAATCCCAAGATAATTTCATTTTTACAAAGCCTGGATTCAACTTTTTAGCGCCAATACTAAAACAATTTGATTCATTCACTTATTCATTCATTCATTCAACAAATTTTAAAACATTTATTGAGCACTCACAGTAGTAGCAGTAATCATAATAATATTAATTATGTAATGCCAGTTTAGAATTTTGTGCTGAGCCCTGTGCTGTGTGCTTTGGACTGGTTATCTCACTGAGTACTTACAACAGCCTTGCATTAGCCTCATTGTACTGATGAGAAAAGTGAGGTGCAGATAGTTGCATGCATAACTTGCCCATGGTGACCCAGCAATTATATGAATTCTAAATTGAATCAGTCTGACTGAAGTTCCATATTCTTTGCTCCCCCAGGACCTCATGGTAGGGGTTCCCCCCCCAAAAATGTAGATTATCTTCCATAAGGATTACAATGTCATAGACTCAAAGACTGTAAGAGCAGGTCATCTAGTCTTCCTTTTTACAGATAAGAAATCAAGGCCAGGCCAGTAAATGAGGTATTTTACCCAAGGTCACAGAGATAGGTTTAGAATACCCGCTCTCAATCCTCTGGGTTGTCAGTCCATTTCTCTTTTCACTCACTACATGAGGCTGAAAACCCCCTTACTTACTGAATAAACCACTAGCTCTATATTATCACAGAAATAAGACACCATATGGAAATGATTTTTAAATATGTAATTTTATCTCCTTAGAAATAATCCTCATTGATAAGTTTCAAGCTGACAAATTATTGAAGCTGCATATGGATCTGGGCCTCAGGAAAATAAGCACTAAAATTGAGCTTAGCTGCTTAGAGTTGGCGTTGGGTCTCTCACCTCCCTGTCACCCTAAGCTTCCAATTATCTTTCAGTGCCATCTCATCTCCTGCTCTGAGGCCATTTAACAGGCTGTTATTAAGTGATTGCACAATTGGAGCAAAAGCAAGATAGAATCAAAAGGATGTTTAGAGCTGCAGCAGACATCAGCAACTGATTCAACGTTGTCATTGTAAGCTCCAGAAAAAGCAGGTCTGGGAAGCAATATAACACAAAACAGAACCTGGCAAAAGAGTGGGACAGTCTGAGCAGAAGTCACAGCTGTGTTGTTTAGTAGTAAAGCACTGAGTATCCTATTGAACCACTTTGAACCTCAGTCTCCTCTGCAAAATGGAGATAATCATAGTCTCTATTGCTCTGTTTGTCTTGAAGGTTACTTTCAATGAAGTGTATTCCACACTGACAAATGGCATATATTCAATAAGCATAGCTATAATGATTACAATCCAGTCCTCGATCTACCCCTTTCATTGACTTGCTGATTTTCTTGTTTCTCTAGTGGAAGAACCCAATGAGATAATGTTTGGTCAAGTCTTGCTCAGATCTTCATCCTTGGAATTTCGGATCAAATTCTACCACTTCGTAGAAGCCTTCTGCCAGCACAAGAGTAAGAATTAATGATATCCTCTTCCATACTCTTTGGCTCTAGCCTGATCCAGCCTTGGTCTCACTTTTTCCTATCTTTGATTTTGCTTTGTTTATATCCATAGCAAAAATTCCTAGAGGTGAGGAAATTGCTTCCTCTCTCACACAGTCCCTGTACAGTCACCTTACACACAGCACAAAGGCAGTAAACATGCACCTGACCCTGAATGCATTTTTAACAACTCAATTGCTATGCAGATGAAAAGTATTTGAGAATTACGATTATGGAGTTGAACTGAGTTCTTAAGAAGCAGTGAAGGTTTTTGTGGGGGCTCCCCCCCCCCAGGGAGGGGAGAGGGCAAGTACAAAAAGAAAAGCAAATATCTAGCTAGGCTCAGCATGAGGACATTTGCTCTTTACGCAGGGCCTTTCTCTTGGAAGTACAAGCACTCTACAGATCTGTCATTGTTGTCCTTGCTGCAATCATGGTGACAACCTAAGAGCTAGGTAGTAGCCTCTCATTTTATTATTGACAGCTCCAGGAAACAACAGAAGCTAGTATTGCTTGTTCAAGCCCTGAGCTCCCCTGGGTCATCTGTAGTTAGAACTCCTGTCTGGGTAGGGGGCAAAGGGCCTGAGACTGGTTGTGGGAGTGGCGATAGGGAAGGGATGTGCTTTTGGGTCCTTCTGTGCCTCGGTTCATCTCTCTGAACGATGGGAATAGCTATCTTATTGTCCATGATTGTACATTCACAAACAGGTTACTATATAATTTTTAAAACTGCCAGGACACATGAGCAATGAATATCAAAGTGGTTGAGGTGGTGCTCCAAAGCAGAGCTAAGGTACATTCTTGTTGCGTAACAGATATAACAAGAGCTACTATTTAGTAAGGGCTTACTGTGTGTCAGTGTGCAAAGCATCTTATGTGTATTATTCATGCAATTAGTTTATTTTATTTTATTTTTTTAAAGATTTTTATTGGGGAATTGGGGGGATGGGAACAGTGCTGGGGAATTGGGGGAAGGGGAACAGACAAGTTGCTGTCATTTTTGTTCTTCAATCTAGTTGTGGAGGATGTTGCTTCACTGGCCCAAGTTGGCACCATCATTGCGCTCTTCCCTGGTGAGGCAGATCAGTCGCCGGCTTCTGGACGGCCGCTCACTGAGGCTGCTGGCCGCTCACGCGGGCTGCTGGCTACACACGGGCTGCTGGCTACACACGGGCTGCTGGCTACACACGGTAGCCCATGGCAACCCACTGCCACAGCGGCTGCAGCCTATGCCATCGCCGGCGACTCATGGCAACCCAGCTCCAGGTTGAGCTGTTGTTCAGCATCTTAGCTGTGGAGGGCAGTGTCACTGGCCCTCATATGTGTGATCCAAACCGGGGCCCTCTGGCATCCCAAGCGAGTTCTTAACCGTCGCGCCACTTGGCCGGCCCCATTCATGCAATTATTAACACAACCCTATGAGGCAGTCTCCATTTTACAGAAGAGGAAACTGAGACACAGAAAGGTTAAGCCAAAAGCTACACAGCTAGTAAGCAGCAGAGCCTAGAACAGTATTCACATAGTTGAATGCCACTGGCATTCTCTTAAGTATGTTGCTCTTCTATCTTCCTGTGGCCATCTCTTTAGTTTGAAGCCTAGCACAATGCTTTACACATAATAAATAAATATTTGTTGAATTGGAGTAAAAATAATAAAACTCAAGAATAGTTGGGAAGTCTCTCCCTTCTTCCTCTCCTTCCAACTTCACTCTCAGCTCCTCTACTAAGTATTTGATTTCTAATGGTATTTCTCTAGTTGGGAGCTACAGACCCTTGGAGGGCCATAATTTATTTATTTTTCCTATTTATGATAAGAAATTAATATAAACACATTCTGGACCATTAGGATAAGTGTCTGATACCAAGTTCTGCCTTGTGATTTCAGTGCCTGTGTGTGCTATGCCTTGGCACCAGGGGTTACCACTTCAGTCATTGTGCTAATAAGAAAGGAACAGCTCAAAGTTAATCTCTAATTGATTTATTAGAGTCAAGTGAAAGCAAAATGCTGTATTACAGTGACACAGGGTATGATTTAAGAAGGTGTGATAGCTGGAACGGGAAGAGAGGTGAGAAAATTAGCTCAAAACAGGGCACCTCACACACCATGAGCGTGGTAGGGCCACACAGAACTCAAATGTACCCAACCTGAGCAGTCAGCACCTCATGATGCTTAGTAGTAGTTGAGTAAACATTACTAATTTAAAGTGTATAGTTCTGGGAAATTTTTATATTTAATTTATAAATCTGTTTTGGTTTTATTCCAGAGTTGTTCAAAAGCTATAACATAAGCTTATATCTGGTTTTGTTCGTATGTATATACAGAGGGTACCAAAAAAATGTATATACATTTTAAGAAAGGAAAAAACTAATACTCAATATATACCGATAACAAAAGATGAATGCAAGTCACGTTTGACTTCTGCAATTACAAGAGGTGCTCAAAATGGTTACCATCAGCATCTAGACACTTCTGATTACAGCAAACTACTCTTTGGGCATAGATAGCCCCTCTTAAAATGTGTATACCTTTTTTTGGCACCCTCTGTATTCATACAACATTTTAAAACTAATTTAAGCCAATACAAAGAAAATTTCACCCTTCAAATAGTGGAGAATAGTGGTTTCCCTCACATTTGAGACACACCGCATAATAACATGTATTGAGGGCTTCCCCAGCTAAAGTAGATTAGAAACACAAACACATTAGGTATGTCATTAACACTTTGGTGTGAAACAGTGTGTTAGGCCCTCTCTTCTTGAGAGCAGGTGTTGATGGGAGAAAAGAAAGCTAAAAGGCTTGAGAGAAAAAATGTGGCCTTGGAGCTTTGGGGTGCTCAGGTTCCTTATCTGTAAAATACTGGTAATCAGGCACCTTCACCACAACGGCCTATAGATAAAGCTGGTTCACAGAAGGTGCCCAGTAAATGGTCATCTAAATAAAATACTGATGTATCTGGGAAAGAACAGAAAGGTCGTAGCACTCGGTTCTTCAATGGCACAGTCACCCGAGTGACTAGATAGAGGAAGACCACGAATGGCGGGCCCCTTGGAGTGACTCCAGGAAGCAGGCCCACAGGGCGAGGAGGTGGCTCCACCAGCCGGTGCCTAGATAAAGCGCTGAGGCCGGTGGGCTCCCCAGCCAGCCTGCCACTCAAAAGCTGCCAAGCCCCTGCCTTGCTCCGGACCCCAAGCGCCACCCTGGGTGCTGCAGGGGCGCCAACGCATTGGGGGTCCCGCCACCTGAATGCAGTTTTCCGTTCCTTGGAGGCACCTGAGAGACTGGGGGAAGCGGGAAGGAACTCGGCCATCACCTAAAAACTCTCTAAGTGCTTGCGGGGGAGCGCAGAGGATTTTTCGCCAACTCTTCAAATGGGCGGAGGGGCTCCCCACGCACCAGGTGTGGCCTGCGTCCCCAGTGCTGTCGACCTTGGGGGTGATCTTTGTGAGCAGGCGGCGGACTGCGCCCCGGCCCCGGGGTGCGAGGTGTTGGGAGGGCGAAGGTGCGTGGGTCCTGGGCAGGGCCGGCCCCCCACGAGAACCGGCGCTGACTGGCTGGAGCCGAGAGGCCGGGAGAGGAGCGCGCCGCCGCGCCGCCGGGGCCCACCTGTGCGGGGCCGCGCGGCCCTCCTCGGGCCGGAGGCGGGCAGCGAGTGGAAGGGGCGCGAGGCGCGTGCGGGGTGGGAGTCGGCGGCGGGCGGCGGGCGCGCGGCTTCCCCGAAGGCGGAGGGCGGGCCTCGGGAGGCGCGGGGGGCGGACCCGCTCGCGGCCGGCGCTGCTCCCCCCGCCCGCTCGCACTCTGTCTCGCCGCGGGGCAGGCATGGGAGCTGCGCGCGCCCTCCCGGCACCCACACCTGTCTGAGCCGCGCAGCAAACCCGGGCCCTGGCGGGCAGCTCGGCGCGGGTGAGTGCGGGCGCGGCTGGGGTGCCCTCTCGGACGCGGGGGAGCGCGGCGCGGGGAGGAGCGGGACAAAGGGCCGATGCGCGCGGGGTCGGGTGACCTCGCCCAGGCCGCCCTTGGAGCTCGAGGGCTGGGACCCACAGCCTGAAGGAGCTCTGCGGAGACTTCAGGGCTGCAGGGCACCTGGATTCACGCAGTGTTGCCCGTGGAGCGGATGGGGAAAGACGGTTCTGAAACTGCTCTCTTGGGTGCCTGGTGCGAGTAGAGAAAGAGCCGGCTCTGGGCAAGCTCTCTAGCTGGACGGTGGCAACTGCCCCACCTCCTACACACAGACACGCACCACCACCGCCACCACCACTATTTGTTTTCCTTGAGTTTTGCATATATGTCTTCCGACAAGATGTGAACATTAATGTGTAACCTTGGTTGGGCACGTGATTGTGAACACATTAGCAAGCAAGGAAAGGGCAGCAAACACAGGTTGGGGACTAGGATATTTTCTCTGAAGCCTTCATTGATGACCGTGTGCTTCCCTAGAAGCTACTATCCGTGAACTGTCAGTGGTTGAAAGCAACTGTTTCTTCTTCAGCCTGTGGCCATTCATCACGAGTTAACTTTTAAATAAAAGTTTGGGGGGGAAAAGTTCTTAAAGTGTTTTAAAAGAAGAGAAAGAAGAATTATTTAGGTTAAGGAAAACCACCACTCCCCTCCTGAGTACAAATTAGGTTTGCTTTCCAACATCTTATGAGAGATCCTGTTTGTTTTATTGCCCTGTAGGCAACACCCATGAGACATCAGAAACAGCCCCTAGCGGGTGAAAGCTCCCGGTTGGTGTTGGCATGGGGCTGACTTCTCTCAGCTCCTGAAATTGAACTTGAGGGGTCCCGGAGTGCTTTTTAGGAGTAGATCGGCCAATGCCAGAATCGTTTTAACATGTCTGTGTGGGAAGGAGTTGAATTTATAGTTTGAAGTCAGCTGTGGCCAAAAGCCAAATGCCAAATTATAATAATATCAGGGTATTTATTGCACTTGTTTCAGGATTCTACTTGTGTATAAGAGTATCTAAAATAGACCTTATCACTGTGTCTCTCAAGAAGTCTGTGAGAGGTGAGCAGATTGGAGGTGGAGCGGGGAGAAGGAACTTAGGAAATGCCACAGAAAAGCTCAGATTTACATATGAAAGTGTTTGTCATGATATGCATGCCATCTGCACTTGAATAAATTGTTTAACTTCTGTTTATCCCACTTAAAGTCAGGAGATAACTTGTCATGCTTTCCTGTGCCTGAACTGGAAAGGAAGCATTTTTCCAAGGTAACTAATAATTTGTATCTCAATTTGTAACACTGACAACTCATTCAGGTAGATGGTGAATGGTGGGCACATTTTTCTGTCTGTAGCATAAGTGCCAAAGGGCCCATTAGTGGATCTGAAAACATTACTGGCCCCTCTCTGCAGTGTTTAATAAGAGTCTCAGTTTCTCCTGCGCATTTCTTCTCATAGACCCCTTCGGATTCAATCCACCAGGCATTATTCATGCATAACTCCTACTGACTCCTGGGAATTTGTTTCTCATGGACTCACAATTGACAATTTTATACCCTTTTTGTCCCGGGTCACTAGGGTAGTTCATTTTGCCTAAAATCTGATAGAGAAGAAGTTAAGCTTCGTTTGACCACAAGATTATGTTTAGGGTGACTGGACTTACAAATGCCTTACATTTCTTTCTTGTACAAGACTGTAATTTTTAAACCATCCTGTGATCAGGTCCATTTTCCTTTAACAGGTTCTGTGACTTTTGATAATGAGAGCAAGCCTGACTGCAGCGTATTCACAGAGCTTTGTTCATTTTTAGATATTTGCTTTAGGAATTAGCATGGTTTCACTGGTCAGTATCCCTGGCCACAGATTCCATGGAAAATCCTTTGTCATCCTTCTAACTGGTGTTCAAAACTTTTATCTTCACAAACTTTCCCACTGTTTCTTTCTGTCATTACTGTTTCTAGCAGTCACAGGAGTTCATACGTTGTGCAATAGAGAATGTATGTCCTAAGGATTAGATTTCCCTCCCAGCACTTACTTGCTTTAGGAGTTAAATCATTCTCCCAACATATGCCCTCTTGAGGAGACTTGTGTTGTTGCAGTTTTGAAAACTAAGGTGCAGGGCTAGGAGAGAGCCGTCTCAGTGCCATCTCCAAGCAGATGGGTGTTGTTTTCACATCTGATAATGTGCAATGTCCCTTCACCACAAGGTTAGTAGTGGTCTTATGAAGTGGCACCATCCTCATAAGGTATACGTATTTTTATATGTGGACAGCGGGACATTGGCTTATATTGAGTGATGGAGCGTGGAATGTGCAATCAATCCTCTTGTGAGTCAGATGTACAGGGTTGGAAAAGAGATACAGTTTCCGTATTACTAAGCATGGTGAAAAAATATTTGCCTACCTTAATTTTCCATTCTGCTTTGCCCTTTAGGTGAAGTGGTGCATGAAAATACTTAGTTGGGAACTTTAAACAATAACTGTGTAGAGGAGGAATCCTTATCCAGTGAAGGGTTATTCCTAGAAATGAAATGTAGACCTGAATTCTCTGCGTCCTGATTTGGATGTAATGAGGATAAGACTTGGAAATCTTCATTCCTTTTTGAAAGATGTGATTTTTTTCCAGACTGTTCTATATGGATAAGGTGACTCATTTGTAAAGGCAAAAGAGAATTTAAAGTTATGTAACCCATTAATTACCTTCCCAGTTGTGAGCTTATGAATGTTTTTATTACACCCGTTTACATCCTAGAGTGTTTATGTTTAAATAAACTGAAGTGGGCATAGCGCAGGCTTACCTAGAATTTATAAAAGTGGAAACAAGAAGTATTTGTTTCCTGGGGAATTATTCTATTGTCAGGTGAGTTGAGAAATTAGTGCAAAGCCACCAACCTAGTTTTAAAGCATCACAGTTATCCTCGGTGTGTTATTATTAATGGAGAAAGGGTCAGGATAAGGTGTGAATTAGTGAGTAGTAGGGTTGGCTAGTCCTCACACTTTCCTGACAGCACTTGACACCCAGCCTAACTCCACTCCATTCTTGAAAGCCGCCCTCTGCTGGAGGCCTTTGTTTTCTTCTAAGACTGATCAAGGAAATCTTGTCACCCAGATAAGAGATTAGCATGATAAATTCTCCTTTTCCTTTTCCCCAGTGCCTCCACCCTCCGTAATTTTGTGGTTAAAAGCTCCTGAGCCGTAAATGACATTGAAGACGCTGTCTATAAACAACATCGTGCCTGACGTGGACTTTTGTGACCCTGGGAAATAATTATAAAATTAGAGAATCCTGACTCTGAAAAGATGAGAGCTGAAAAGCCTTAAAGAGATCCTGTGGTTCAGGTCACTAATCATAATTTCTAAACCACCCCAAACATATATTCAATAAAGGAGTGAGCAGTTTATGAAGCTTGTATCTTTAATACAGATGTCAGTTTAAACCCATCTGGGGACCGGAGAACAACTTTACCTCCCAATTACTGATTAGGTATTTAAAAATCAAATCAATTTGGAATAATTTGACCCTTGTCAATTTTTAAATCTGAATTACAGGTTTTTTAAAATGTGGTTTTATAGCTTTTGGAGTTACAAAGAAATTTTAATCAAGATAGAAAATGTCAGAACAAGGTTTTACCCCACAAGTTAATGAATGGAGTTTAATAATATGGAGAACTTGTAAGCAATGTTTCAAATGAATAGAATTAGAGTTTTCTGAGGTGTTTGAAAAGAACTTCATTCACCCTGCCCTGTTGTTTAGCAGTCCTTTACTTAACTGGCTGACTTCTTAACTGGCTAAATGACTGGAATGTAAGTTATAAGGACTCTGAATTAGTAATATTATCTAAATTAACCTAGCATAGTAATAGTTTAGTAATATTCTGTAATAGACTCTTTAGCATTCTCTAACAGCATTTTGTGATTTGTAGGTGATCCTGGGGGTCTTTGGCATAGTCATCCATCATTTTGCTAAAGAGCAGATTTGATCCTCTGTATTGAGAGGCTGAAGTGAAGCTGTGGCCAGTGGGAGAGCCTAGCCGACTACCCAGCACTCACACCCAAGAAAAGACTTGTTCTCATTTCTCCATACCCACTAATTCTCATGAAGTGGTTTCTAAAAACATTGTTTGTTTGTTTTTTTTTTTTTGAAAGACAGACATTTAAAAACAAACAGAAAAAGAGGTATGCCATGGTGGTACTTGTAAACTGAGGCGTGCTTCAAAGCCTTTGAAAGTATTTTTTAAACAGGGTTTACTATACAGGCAAAGCCCTTAGAAAAATGAAATTAGTGTTAATTTTACCTGAGAGCGAGTTAACTCATTAATACAAGGTTCCTAATACAAGGCTTTTAAAAAGTGTGTTTGAACTAGTTTCAGACTCTTTCCTGCCATCCTCTTCCCTGACACCCTTGCCAATGGACTTTTTTAGTTTTGGGATAAATGGATAAAGCTAAGGACAGATGCCACTGGAGCAATTCTGCTGCAGTAGATAATTCAAACTCTATATCCCCAGGATCCAATTAACATACGGATTTCAAATTTGGGACATGAAAATGCATGATCTAGATAATGATGTGAGCATACGAGTACGTTAACTGTCATGTTCACCATGCACGTAGAAAATATTATCTACAACTTATGATAATACATAGTATAACACTATCCCACCTCCTCCTCTCGCTCCCCCAAGAATCATATTTTGAAAACAGCAATACTTGGCAGCTTGCCCCTCTGTCTGGATTCTCTGTTTTTCTTTCTTCAGATAAGCTGAAGTAAAACTTGGCTTACCACCTCTGCTGCTCAATGCTAGCTAGCAGGCAGTAACGTTCTCCACGTTAGTCGAAGGGAGGAAGAGTGGTGTCTAGGGGTCCAAGATACAGCCCTGAGGGAGATACATGGTTCCTCCTAGTGCATATCACATTTGGCTGGGATTCTGGTGTGTGGGGGCTTTTAGTCACCTAGACAGCAACTTACATAGAGCAAATGTAGTCCAAGCTCTAGATATGTCCAAGAGCTGGGTCCTCGGCCAGGAGATGTGAATAATCAGATTCAGAGCCATACCCCAAAGTCTCCTAAAGGGTTGTCCTCACCATACCGCCCCCACCTGCGAAGTTCCCCGGGGGGAAGAGGCCTCCACTAGTATTAGCATCCCCTCCGTTATCCACTTAGAACATTCAGTCTTGACAATACCCGCAACAAGCACATACAAACATGTGTATGCACATACACTCCATGATTTCAAGGATTTAGAGAAATAATTATGTGTATTACCTCCCCACAAAAGAGACCCTTCTTATTTGGAAAAAAATGGAAAGAATCACTTGAGAGGGATCAGGAAGTCCCAAGGAATTGGCTTTTCCAGGGCCCCATTCCTTGCTTTTCCCGTCCCTGTTCCCCCCCACAGAGTGGAATCAAGGAGAAAGAGACAAGCTAAGAGATCCCAGCGGTGGGTGGGGCACCCGCATATCTTAGAAACAGTCTGTGAATATGAGTTGGCATGCTCAGCTGGACTAGACCAGCTCAATGAGATTTTTCAGCTTTATGTGAAAGAAAGCAAAGGCACCCCAAAGTTGCCCACAAGTCTGTATTCTCAAAGAGGAAGAGGGTAAGAATCAGAAAATGGTTTCTCCCTGACCCCTGCTACATCCCACTAGCCTCCTGAGACCTAACCCCTCCTTGTCCTTGTTTTGGGATGTTTGATGGTGAATGAATTTCCCCACCTGCTAAGTCAGATTCTCTTGAACAGAAGATTCAGAGCTGGATTTTTGTGCTGGAACATTTATGAAAAGCACTACTTCCCATCTTTTTATTGTTGTTGTTTTTCTTGGGGTGATTGATCTTGGTCTTTAAACACACCTCTCAATATAAAATCCATATTCCTTCAAGTAGTACACACAGCCCTTCGTAATCCAGCTCTTGCCTGCTGCCTCTGCCATGTCCTCTGTCCCACCCTTGCTTAGCTAAGCATAATTCCTGAAATGACTCGCACTTTTGCAGGTCCCCCTGCCCTGGCACAGGCTGTTGTCCCCTCTCTAAGAGTTCCTTTCACTCTACCATATGCTGTCTAACTTCTGTTGAACTTCGACACCCATCTCAAGCATCACATCCCTGGAACACCTCCCCTGTTCTTCCTGGTCCCCACAACTGGTTTCATGCCCTTTCTCTGAGCTCCCATAGCATCCTCATACATCTCTGTCATTAGCACTCAACAAGCATCATTCAAGAAAAGTATTTTTTGAGCCACATCGCTCATTCACTCTCCCTTCCACTAATACAGGCCTTCATTCAATAAATCTTTGTTAAGCGCTAACTAGTGTAGGCACAAATTTAAGACATGTAGACTACTAGCTGGGACCACAGATACCAAGGCCTGAAAAAGTAACCAACAGTAACAGCCATAATGTGATTAACCTTTGACAAAGGCCCTGGTAGTATACAACAAAATCCAAAGGAAAAAGGAACGTTTTGTTTGTTAGGGGCCTGACTACTCAGGAACTAAGTTTACTATAATATTGGGTTGTTGGAAAAGTCATGACCTATTTTTTCTATGTTTTTCATTGCAAAAATGCGTCATGATTTTTCCGACAACCCAATAGTTAAGGTTCTTTGAAATTCAAAGCAAAAAAAAAAAAAAAAGGTGATAGGAATCCCAGTAAGGGGGACACTGTGGAGCCCTCCTTGATGCCGTGTCACTCAGTAAGCTGAGTAATTTAAATTTACCTTCTAATATGAACAAGTTGCTCTGAACATTATCCAAGTACAAGCTATAATGAGGATGAGAGAAAAGAAGAAAGGCAGGGGAGAGAAAAGGGTAGGAAAACACAAAGGTTTAGAACGAAGCACAAAAATGGCTCAAAATTACATGGAAATTGGGGCTGGTTCTTCAGTTCATCTGGGGATCAATGAAACACACACACACACACACACACACACACACACACACACACACACACACGGCACACACACCCTGCCCTGCAGGGGGCCTTCACTAGGGGCACCTTACACATAGAAGGGAATGAACACCGGATTTCATTTTGGGCACCCAGCCACAGGAATGTTCCAGGGTCAAGACCTTGCATTGTAAGTGAGACCATTATCTAGGGATTCCTCTCCACACCCTGATTCCTGAGGAGGGTTCACAGACTTAGAAACAATGACAGGCATGCCGCCGACCTCTTTCGCGGTAAACCAGTGCCCTGTAAACCCTTGCCCTCCTGACCCGCTTGTCTTTATTCCTACAGAGTGGTGCTCAGCATGGCGGGGATTCCAGGGCTCCTCCTCCTTCTCCTCCTCCTCCTCCTCCTCTGTGCTGTCAGACAGGTGAGCCCCTCCAGCGCCCACTGGAAGCCCACTTGGCCTGCTTACCGCCTCCCTGTCATCTTGCCCCAGTCCACTCTCCACTTAGCCAAGCCAGACTTTGGGGCCGAAGCCAAATTGGAAGTGTCCTCCTCGTGTGGACCCCAGTGTCATAAGGGAACCCCGCAGCCCACGTATGAAGAGGTCAAGCAGTACCTGTCTTACGAAACGCTCTATGCCAACGGCAGCCGCACAGAGACGCAGGTGGGCATCTATGTCCTCCGCAGTGGCGACGGGGAGTCTTCAGGGAAGTCTCGGAGGAAGCGGCAGATTTATGGCTACGACAGCAGGTTCAGCATTTTTGGGAAGGACTTCCTGCTCAACTACCCCTTCTCAACATCGGTGAAGTTATCCACAGGCTGCACGGGCACCCTGGTGGCCGAGAAGCACGTCCTCACCGCTGCCCACTGCATCCACGATGGGAAAACCTATGTGAAAGGAACCCAGAAACTTCGCGTGGGCTTCCTGAAGCCCAAGTTTAAGGATGGTGGTCGAGGAGCCAACCACTCTAGCTCAGCTGTGCCCGAGAAGATGAAATTTCAATGGATCCGAGTGAAACGCACCCACGTGCCCAAGGGTTGGATCAAGGGCAATGCCAATGACATTGGCATGGATTATGATTATGCCCTCCTGGAACTCAAAAAACCCCACAAGAGAAAGTTCATGAAGATCGGGGTGAGCCCTCCCGCCAAGCAGCTGCCAGGGGGCAGAATCCACTTCTCTGGCTATGACAACGATCGACCGGGCAATTTGGTGTACCGTTTCTGTGATGTCAAAGATGAGACCTATGACCTGCTCTACCAGCAGTGTGACGCCCAGCCTGGGGCCAGTGGCTCAGGGGTTTACGTGAGAATGTGGAAGAGACAGCAGCAGAAGTGGGAGCGAAAAATTATTGGCATCTTTTCAGGGCACCAGTGGGTCGACATGAATGGTTCTCCACAGGATTTCAACGTAGCTGTTAGAATCACGCCTCTCAAATATGCCCAGATTTGCTATTGGATTAAAGGGAACTACCTGGATTGCAGGGAGGGGTGACACGGTTTACCTTCCTGGCAGCACTTAATGGTCTTCACGTACTTATTTTAGGAGAGGCCAAATTTTGTCATTGGTGTGTGTATGTGTGTGTGTGTGTGTGTGTGTGTGTGTGTGTGTGTGTGTGATGTGTCATAATATCTTTTACCTAATTTTTTAAAATTGCAAGATGACTGGCTTTATTATTTGAAAATTGGTTTGTGTATCATATCATCATTTGAGCAGTTTGAAAGCATACATTGCATAGAAATTAAAAAAAGCATACTGATGTTTGGGGCAATAGGGACTATTTAGCGATTAAGTTAATCTTTGACTTTTTGAGAACATTGATTTCTACTTCACCTGAACTTGTTTCAAAGGTTTATATTAAATATGTGGCATACAGGAGAAATAAGTTCTTATGTGTGTATGTGTGTATTTTCTCCTGAGACTCATCTCGGTTTTCTCATTTTTTTTTTTTTTTGCCTAATCACTAATGTGTAGATGGCAGTGTTCCCTACCACATACAACTCTTAGGAACTTTCACAATAGTTCTTAGATTGACGGTTATAATATTTTGGATTTGGAGGTATTTGCACAGTAGTTCTTGATCAGTAAAATAATTTGCCCACTATGTTGGTACATGTATTAAACTGTATCTTGCAGTGAGTGAGTTAGTATCAGGTTGCTTTCAGTTTTGAAATAGTTTGTCTTCCAAAGACTGTCCCTCTTCTTTTTGGGGAAAACTTTACATATGGCTCTGCCAGCTGTGCAGTTACACCAGAGCTGGCAAGATTGTTTATGCCAATCCAAATTTAACAGGATTCCACTCACTTTTCTTGAACTAGCTGTTTTTCAGAAGACAATAATCAGGACCTAATTAGAACAGGCTGTATAGCTTCCCAGCTAACAGTTGTGGTCACACTAAAAACAATCATTACATTTTACCCCCAGAGTGTCACACATCTCATGTTTTATCATTTGGACGGAGTAATTTAAAATGAATTAAATTCCAGAGAACAATGGCTGCATTGCTCGGCAGATGTCACAACAGAATAACCACTTGTTTAGAGCCTGGCACAGCCATACAGCCTAATCAAAATTATTCTGCATGGTTTTCAATGTGCTTTTGAGGATCTGTGTACTTGAGCAATTCAGAGACTATTCTCTCCTACTTGTTTTATAGTAACAATATTTGGAAGATGCTTTAAGAAAAACCAATGTGGCTTTTTTTCTCTTAGCTTTAAGAGGGACTCTTTTACTGGACTATTCTAAGCTACAGGCACATATAATCAAGTACACTAGTCAACGTGAAAATCGGGAGAATGCATAATGGATCAGAATCATCACTCCAATAAATGCCTTTATGAATGTTTTATCAACGTGATAATGATGGTATATAAAGAAAAGACTTTGACTTATTTTATTTTTTCATTTTATGCATCTCAGCCTGAGCACTTCTTTTGAAATGTATCAGTGGAGAAAAAAATCCAGTGGACTATATTACAGCAGATGTATGCTGTTCTTATACCCAGGGTAATTTCAGCCTGCATGTGGCTGTCTGTGAGGACATTTAAATACAGCACTGGCGCTTAAACCTCCTCCAGGTGGCTTTTGGCTTGTGTTTCTTGAGCTTTTTAACAATCTTGATAAGGCACTCATTCTAAGAAATGTATAACCACAGTGCTTTCGTCAAATAACATAAGAAATACTATGTGTAGCAAAGAGAGTCAGGGCTGCCAGGAATCTCCTGAGTTCCAGTACAATTAGCTTTGGAATCTAGCAGGAATCTAGCCTGAGGAATAAGAGCGGTCTCCATCTCTATGTCTGGTATTTGGGGGGGTTTTGTTTGGTTTTGCTTTTACTTGGTGTGAAAAGAAGTTCACTGAACACCTAGGTCAGACCTGATTTTTTAAAGTAGATGCTCCTTTTAAAAAGCAACTTGGTTTTTGATTTTGATTTTTTTTGCAAAGTTGAAGCTTCCCTCAGCAAAGGTAAGCAATGGCACAAAGTCAAAATAATATCAGTGTTTAGTTCACAAGTAGGTACAATTTGCTAAAGAATTGTACCTACATGATCTATGCAGCATAACTCATAGAGCTGTAAAAGAAGACTAAAATAATTCAATATGTTCATCTTTGAGTGGTAATAAAAGGATGCATGGTATTAAACTATCATGGAAGTGGAAATAAAAAAGGACTCCTAACATTAATGATATTAATGATGTTACTATAATTAGTGCTTTACATGTATTCATGATACATTGTAAGGATATATATATATATATATATATATATATATATATCCCAGTAAGGCGAGTAGAGCATTTCCCAAAGTATGTGCCTTAAACACTCATCCCTCCAGGTATTCTACCAAAAATAAAAAGGGCACCATCATCAAGAAGGAGGGAGGTGCATCTCAGTACTCTCTCCCTTTTTCAGGGATTCACATGCTTGTTTGCACATTGAAAGCTCTAAGAAGTCCTGTAGTAAAGAGATGTGTTAATGTTTTAAAATCTGCATTTCAATAAACATCTTTGATCACGGAACCCTTGTTTTCTCCTGTAATGCCCATGAGCAATTTAGTGTTCTAATGCATACATTTTGGGGATCACTGTAAAAGCCTTTGGGTCCAGGTGGTGATGCACAAAGTCTGCTGAGCCCTGAGTGGTGTCAGGTTTCAGTGCCTTTTGGGCTTAATCAGAACCCAATATCCAGATTTGGAAATATTCAAAAGGTAAAATGGGAGAGAATAAACTTGAAAATCATTTGTGGCTGAGCATCAAAAGATTGCGGCAGAACTGGGGATACATTTTTTTTCATAGACTTTATTCAGAATTTTGAATTTTAGAAAGGAGTTAGTTGCCCCCTAAAAGGGGAAAGTGGGATGAAAGAGGTAAAGAAATATGAGCCAGTCAGTGGCAGAGTCGTATGTGCCTTCTTCCAGTACTTTTATTGGACAAGAAATGGATTAGAAAAACAAAACAAAACCCACCTAGGGAGTAAGTTGGCACATTGAGATCATGCTCTTCACTGTGTACGACTCTGTCTGCCTGTTCTGTGGGAGTGCTAGTCCCCAGTGACACCGGGGTCAATAAGGTAGCAGTCTCACTAACACCTACAGGAGCCATGGGTTTAGAACTTGGTGAAGATGACAAGCCTGCACTGGAAAAACTACTCTCTCATCTGTCCACCATGTGCTAGCTGAAGGGTCGATGGCAGTCCTCCAGGGTGTCCGGAGGAATTCTGATAACAGTCCTTGTACTTCTTCTCTGAGGGCTGGTCACAGCCCTCAGCCAGGGAGCCTCGTGGGTGGTCCCTGCACTGACTGGGCTCTCCTCCTTGCCTTGCCTGTGTTCTCCTGTTCATGTCTGCCTTTTCTTAGTCCTTGTCATGAACCAGCTCAAGGATGCCTTGAAGTTGCCTCTGTCAGTTGATGTCTATGGATCTTAGGTAGAGTGGATATTAATTTGTCATCTAGAATGGAATTCTTTTGAGACTGGGATTCTCTTAAAAAACAAAGCTATGAGAGCAGGTATACTCGTACACCAAGTATGTCCCGGGAAATCCAACATGTTTGGTCACCTTCACTGGTAAACCCTGCAAAGCACTGTGTGGAATGCAGACTGACAGCCGTCCTTGGTAGCCTAGGAACAACGGTGGGGCTGCAGCCCACTCCGTGTCTCATCTCTGGGCTTGCACGTTGGTTCCTACTGCATGCCTTCTGGCCTGGATCAGCTTTCTGGGGGTCTCCAATAGGGGAAAGGCATTTAACAATACTTTTGGTGGGGTGGGGTCTAGAGGACATATGTGATCAACAGGGACCATTTCTAGCAGATGAACAACACATCTGTTTTTAGTCTGCTGTTTCCCCAGAGAAGGAAATAAACCAGCTTCCAGGACAAGAGTAAACAAGGCTGAGAGCTGGGACAGCAGACTGGTATGGGAAGATGACTGCCTTGGAGCTGAGCAGACTGATTCCATAGTTGTCTGGTTCCTTTTGGTGAATAATTCTCAAGGCTGTTTAATTTAAAACTTAAAACCCTCCTATCTGCTTCAAAGATCCTCTCTTCCGGGTTCCAGCTCCTCCAGTGGGCTGGGATGCAGAAAGGGCAAATATCTGTGTCCTCTCCTCAGTGGTTGCTACCTCTCGGGTAACATCAGCTCTTTCACCCTCCTTAGGTCTTACCTCTGGTGATGTTACCTTTTGCCTTCTGCTGTTGAGGCAACTTTACCTAGCAGATGGCCCTCTCAAGTAATGAACAAGCAAAATATCCCAAGCCCAGCAATCCTCTTCCATGCCAGCATTACCCAGTGGAAACTCACAGACTTCCTATAACTGACTGTGAGCTGCCCATTGAAGATCTGGGTGGAAAAATGTTCCAAGCTGAGGGAGCTGCAGTGCAAAGGATCCTGGTGGGATCAAAACTGGTCTGTTCAAGAGGTGAAATGGGTAAAGGGAGATAAAAAGTTATAAATGTATAAAATAAGTCATGGGATATAATTTAGAATATGGTGGCTATTGTTAATAATCATGTGCTATGTATTTAAAAGTTGTAATGATCTTAAGTCCTCATCACAAGAAACAGTAGTTTTTGTAACTGTATGATAACGGATGTTAACTAGACTTGTGGTGATCATTTTGCAATGTATACAAATATCCAATCATTATGTTGTATACCTGAAACATAATATTATATGCCAATTATATCTTAATTAAAAAGAAAAAGAATAACAGTTAGGTTTGGGGTCTGAGCATCCAGGTAGATTCCAGGTACCATTTGCTGAGACGGGAAAGATTGAAGAAAGAGGACTGGGGAGAATGGAAAATAAAGAATTTTTGTGTTGATCATGTTAGGTTTGAAATGTCTTAATAGACACGCAGGTGGAGATGTGACGTAAACTCTCCAGTTTTGAAGTAAGGACCTTCGACTATGAAGCTCAGTAGAAAAATCTTGCATCAGCATGTAAATGGCACTTAAAGCCATATAGTGAGATAAGATCACCTGGGGAGACAATGAGGAGAATGAGGCTTGAGAAGAGAAGAAGGCTGAGGACAGGGTCCCGGTCCACCAACATTTAGAGGTTGTGTTCATAGAGGAAGAGGAGGAAGAAGCAGCAGCCGATGACGTTACAGCAGTTCTCAACCTTCCTAACGCCGCGACCCCTTAATACAGTTCCTCATGTTGTGGTGACCCCCAACCATAAAATTATTTTCGTTGCTATTCTATAACTGTCATTTTGCTACTGTTATGACTCATAATGTAAATATCTTTTTCTTTTCCGATGGTCTTAGGCGACCCCTGTGAAAGGGTCATTTGACCCCCCAAAGGGGTCATGACCCACAGGTTGAGAACCGCTGCTCTAACTGGAGAAATCTCTCATACTCAACAAGATTCCCACACACTGCAATTCTAAGGCTGAACAGGAGATGAAAAAAACATCACAGATGCTTTGCTATTCCAGAATATAAGCTGAAGCTTACAGAAAACTAAAGTTTAGGTCATGACCCACAGATTGAGAACCGCTGCGTTAGAAGATAACCCGGAAAGTGTGGCCTCACAAAAGCGAAGAGAAAAAACTTGGAGGCCAAGTAGGGGAGGGGGAGGACGAAGAGCAGAAGAAGACCTGGTTGTGTTATAGGCTGTGTTGAGAAATGTCCCCCTCTGCTGTGGGCAAGGCACGTGGAGGGCAGGAGACCTGGACAGGTCACCTAGTCCTCCAAGCAGAGCCTTGCCTGTGCCTCTCTGCACTCCCGCTGCCTGAGCACAGGCTCTGCTCCCTCAGTGCCTGTGATGACTGGCTGGTTAATGAACCGAATCCTCCAGTTGAGCCTGGGAACAGCTCTGCCCACAGGAAGTGCAAGCATCCAGGGCCTCACCCTCTCTGGAGGAGTCAGGGCTTCTAAGGGCTCTGAAAACATGGGCTCAGGGGGGCCCATGGCTGCCGCCTCCTGTCCAGTCTGATGTTTTCTGAGGGTGGAACGTGCAGCATGACTCTTCTGTGTGGTATGTGTGTGTGTGTGTGTGTGTGTGTGTGTGTGTGTGTGTGTGTGTGTGTGTGAAATGTGTAAAAATACCCCCAGGGCTCTCTTAGTCTTGATTTATCACTGCCCCTTGTCTTCAGACTCTAAAAGGACTAAAGCTTTTCTCTTCCATAAAAAGCGAGGGCAGTTTTGAGAAGTGTCGAGTTCCTATCCAATGAGGCAAGACTGAAGTGTTTGCGTTGGAGAGAATGAGGGGAATCTCAGGAAATGAGATAAACAGAGCAAATGGCTGGAACAGGAGCAGCCGCTGTGGGAGCAGTGGCTCAGCTTTGCAGTCAACTGCTCTGTCTTGTCAGGAAGGCCTTCCCTGGACAACTCGACAAGTTCAACCCTCCCCAGCCCCTGCCTCAGAGGGTTCTTACTTCCCTTCCCCGCTTTATTGCCTGCTTAGTCCTAATCACTATCTCACATGCTCTATATATTTATTTCTCTTGTGAAGGCAGGGATGTTTGTCTGTTGTGTCCCCGCACCTACGTGTCTGCCTGGCACGTAGGTTCTCAATGCATAGTGTTTTTTAGATGAATGATTGAACGAGTGATCCCCGTAGTTTTATATAATCGCTAACACCATGACTCGGGATTACCTGGGCTTGGATATTTCTTGCATCCAAACATATTCCAGAATAAAATTCTGATAACGTCCTATACATATTCTATTCTAGCACGTATTACATTGCTGTTGCTATTTATGTGTCTGTCTCTCCTATTAGACTCTGAGCCTTGTACGAGCAGGGGCTGAAGCCTATTCTTCCATGTATCTCCCGTTGTCTAGCCTCCAGTCTAACACAGGAAATATTTGGTGAGAAAATGAATGGATGTCTGTTATGACTTAGCCTGTGGCCCAGAGACTGCTTACCCCTGCTCAGACCCCCTCCACACACCTCACATGTAATCAGGTAGCATGTCCCTTAGATGTCTAGGCTATCATCTCCTCTCCAGCTCCTCTGTCTCTGTCCTGATTCTAGCTCCCATCCTCTCTCCTTTAAACTATTATAGGAGACTCTGAACTAGATCTTGAGCCTCTCAGCTCACCCACAGCTTCCCAAGACATGTTCTAAAGCAAAGACCTGATCAGGCCACTCCCCTATGTGACCTGTTGACTAGACTCTGGCCACTAGAGGATAAAGCTTAGTTTTCTTAGCCTCGGATTTACCACCCATCCACTATGGTGGTCAGCTTTACCCACCGTTGCTCTCCCCAGTCATATAACCTGGCATCCAGCAAGTTGTACCGAATGCATCTGTGTTGCCAAGCCTCTCCCGTTGCCCAAGCGCTTGTCCTCTGCCTAGGTCGCCCTTCCCCATCTCTTCAATGATTGAGTCATTCAGTTATTCATTCAGCAGTGAGCTCTTCTTGGTGCCAGTCACTGTGCTTACGCTGGAGCTGCAGAGGTGAATGAGACACATCCCTGTGCTTGGGGTGTTCACGTGTCTCCTCCTTTTGAGGCCACTATAGTCATGACTCCAGCTCCACCTCCTAGAGTGGTACGGCTCAGTAACTTCCCTCTCTACGAGAATATCTTGGTGTCAATAAAACGGAGTTGCCACTTTGTAAACTGAGCCAATTGGATATTCCCCTCACATTTTAATAAATCTTTGCGTTAGATTGTCCTGCCCGGTTACTGCATTTCTTTTCTGAGATTTATTAATACTTGCCCTGTATCCAGTTCCTTGATGGGAAATGCCATGTTTGGTAAACCAATGTAACTAAAACATGACTAATATCCTCCATGGATAAGCCATTCTTGGACATAGTAACATGGTCCTTTAAAAGTGACACATTTCATCACTCTAGGATATTTGCCAGACCAGCCACAAACACTGAGTTACAAGATCCCACAGAAATATCGCCATTTTTTTTTTCTGTTCTCATGGGAAAAATGTATTTGCTGATTGACTATAACATAACATCAGGAAGAATTCGTTGAATTCCTTCATTATATTTTTACTGATCAGCTTCTTTATGCCTCATTAAGTCCTTCATGGTGTTTAATGGCACACCATCTCATTTCCATTCATCTGAGATCTCAAAAATGGTAAAATGCTATGGACATTCATCTGGGGAAAAAAAATGTGACTTGAAAATCTAATTATTTATAATACCCGCTGTATGAAAGGATAAGACATGTAATGATCACACTTGAGTCTATAAATCTATACATTAATATTTGTGATTTCTTTTTAGTCTATATTTTTTCAAATGGCCCATTTTTGCTTAAAAATATTGTTCTTGGGAGTAAGAAAGAGCCTTTGATTTGACTTTTAAAATTACTATGAGTTTCTGTTTCCCTAGACATTTTCTGTTTCATTTATAGTGTGTCTTGGATCATGTTTTTCTTGACTCTGGAGGTCTATAACCCTGTTATATAGTATTTCCTTTAGATGCCATTTAAAAAACCTTTTCTTTTGAAATGTCAGTCTGTCTAGAGAGTCAAGTTGGTAACTTGGCTATTTTTAAGCTCTTAAGATGATTACAGTTGAAAAGATGAAAAACAAAGCAAGAAATGCTGTGACTGCAGATAGAACTTTCCTAAGTTGGCACACTGGCATTTTTGAAACAAAACTCTACACTTTTATTGAAATGTCCTATATTTCTGGCTCACTGATTGTCACCATATTCTAGAGGTGAGACAAACGGCCTTGTCTGAACACCAATTAGAGTTTCTCTTTTGGAGGAATCACCATTAAACTCTCCTGTTTGCCTCTGGTCTCTTGACTTTGTATAGCCAGTGAAAACCCACCCAAACGTCCTGTGGCTTCCTCCTGAATTTGTTCTTATAATGAATTTACATTGGGTTGAAGCAAGTATCAGGTCATTCATTCATGAAATCAACAAGCATTTATTGTGTGCCTGCTAAATGCCAGACACTTTTCCAAGGTCTTTACAATATATTAATTTATTTACTTCTCACTACAAACCTATGAAATAGGTATTGATTTCTATCTCTGTTTCAGAGATGGGGAAATTGAAGAAGTGAAGTAACTTGACAAAACACACAGCTAAAACTGGGATTTAGCAATCTGCCTCCAGAGTTCATGTTCTTGTTCTACTGCAAAGTGCCATGAAACTGCAGGGAATGTAGCAACTAATCATGTCTCCTGGTTGGGGGAGGGGGCATCAGGGTATGCAGCACAGAGCAAAAGATGTTTGGTCCTTGATAGAGTGTCCATGTAATCCCTGTGAACAACGGGTTACCATATACTGAGTTATCGGGAAAGAAAATGCACTAGAAAAAAAATGCGTGCACATATCTGCAAAGCTGCATTACATACCTAAGAACTTGTAACATCAGTACAAGTATAATACAAATCATGCATGATTCTATTCATTTTATATGCTAATGAAATACTCTCAGGTTTCCTTACACTCTCGTATGTAACATCATATGTATATCGTTAATTAAAATCTATTTAGAGTGGCCAACATTCAGAAGTTTCTCAAGTGCCTTGGAAAAGGGACCTACGTTTTTAAAATAAACTGTTGTTCTAATTTTGTGGTGTGCCACGATAACATAATTCTGAACAACTCTTATTTAATAAGTGTTTCTGACCATTTAAGTAAAAAAAAATAACCCCCCAAATAAATGACAGTTTGAAATACCACCGTGGTCTGCAGATTCAGACTAAACGATCTCAGATTTCAAGATTTAAAATATATACTATAAAAAAAAAATCTCTCCCCAAGTGAACTTTCTTTCGCTAACTGTACTGACGTTTGCACATTCTTGGATCGCCCCCTAGTGGTTTACTTAACTTATGACTATTTCTCAGATACAAATAGTTAACTCCTCGTGGCTTTGGATATTTGTTTTTCGTTTTGCCCCTTCCACACTGTTTCTAATTTGCAGAGAGAAGCCTTCAAAAACAGTATCTTGAGATGAAAGGTGAACAATGTAAAAATGGCCCAGACACTCAGTGGTGACCAAGACATACTCTTGACAATAATGGCTGTGAAATCCTTCCTTCAAGTTTGTGTTCTTGCTTTTCCCCTTTGAGCCATGGTACCATGTTTTTGCTTGTCCACCTCTCACTCTCTTCTCTTTGTCAACAACCCACTGGAATAGTTCCAGGTAATCTTGGGATGCAATGATGACTTATAGGCAACGGACGCTATGCCTTGAAAATGCCAATGAGGCCCCTTGAATGCTGCTGTGTGGAAACCTCACCCACATAAACAAGTCACCACTTTAGAGGCCTCAGTCAGCTCCATGCTTCTTGGCTTCTTCTGGGCAGCTAGGACTGTGACTTGATGGCTCAGCCACTTGAGCATCATCCAAATAGAACGAGAAACCTTTTAGGCTCTTGAGAAAGCTAGGTGGGTGCCCAGCCAGTATCATGGACTGACCTGAAGAATGCTGGGTCCCTGCTCCCTGCACTAACTAGACCAGAACCAGGAAACTCAGTGAAACATACATCATTACTCCAAACAACCTTCTTTAATAAACAAAAGCTAATATTTGGTTTAATTCAATAAGTAACAGTACCAACAAATTTTTAAAAAGTAAAATGGTTTTATTAAAAGATTTTAAAGAAAAAAGCACTTGCTTTTATCTGAATTTTGAAGAAGGGTTGATATTACAGATGAAATGAAGATGAGTGAAGAAGAGAGAATCCTTGTTTATATGCAAAATAATGTCTATAAAATGGGGATGAAAGCAAGACCCTGCTTTTAATCAGCACTGACCAGAAATGGACTGCCTCTGGAAGGAGAGGGTGGGTGGGCTGGGGGTGGTTCTGTTGGTAGAAGTATTTTGTAGGAAATGTAGACCTACAGGGGCCTCTGCAGTGTGGACAAGGTGGGAATACATGAAATCCATGTTTCCTTTCACCTCTTAGTTCCAAGATGCTGGGACTGGGATGGAAAGCCAAGGTCATTGGCCAGAACCAAAATGCAACTAAAAAGGTGAGTTAGGGAGCATAAATGAACGGTCTGTGCTTGCTACACATGAACTAGAGCCGCAGATTCTTGTCATTTTCTGCCTCCTGGGTCTGGATCTGACCTGGTGGGGGAAGATCCTATCAGTAGGTGGGGGCAAGTTACTTTTCTAAAAGAGTCAGGTGGGCATATCTAGCAACTGGGCACAAACATGGAGGCAGAGGGTGATAATGATTACACCTACAGTTAATTCAGTGCCTATTTCTCTTACTATAGTATTTCTAATCTAAAATACACCCTGGAAAATAGGTATAGTTAATCCCATTTTGTAGAACAGAGGGTGTGAGAAGTTAACTAATTAACCTAAGGCTACCTAGCTAATTAGTAGTGAAGCCAGGACTTGAACTTGCTGTCTTGGTCTTCCTGTACTCCATGATGCCTCCCTAGTGAGTGGCATGAGCACTGAACTGAGACAGGAGACCTGGGCTCCACTCCTGTTCTGGAGCTCAGTTTTGACCCCTCAGTGAGAGGGGTAGGCTCAACAATTTTTAATTCAATTCAGCAACCACCCCCTGAGTACATACTAGGTTCCAGAACCTGGCTAGAGCAGAGGTACCAGGATAGAGATGATGGTGTTCTGCCTCACGGAGTTCACACAAGGAGGTCGGTGCATAAACAGTTCATTACGAAAGAGTGTGCTTGTGATGCTTACGTTTGTTCATGCTTCCACACGCTGTGATTCATTTTACTAGAGCAAAGCTCGCTCACGAAGGAAGGTTACATGGAGCATTCACAGCAGGGCATTTGGGGGAAGAGTGGTTGATGCGCTAAGAGGGCCCTGCTCAGGAGACTGGACGGGGAATTGAGAACAGTGGGACCTTTGAGCTCTGAAATTGCGATGGGACCCGCTCTTTCCTCTTGAGTTCCTAAGCCCACAAAACCCAGTGAACAATGGGAAAGGACCATGTGTGGCTATCTGACCCTATGTTAGAAGTGGCTAGGTTATTCTCTTCATTGTGATTTAAATCTCACCTTTTTCTACCATGTCTCTCCTCTCACCTCCTACATTGAATCCTAGTGGGTCCTTATTATGAACAGTGAGCTGAGATAGAGTCGCTGACCAGTCCTGCCAGGGTGTTGATTTGATTGGATGTGGCTCCCTACCCCCGTCTGTGTTACCAAGTATTGCAAACCCAATAAACCTGTCTTTCTGAGCCTTTAGAGTGGGAAACCATCACTTCCCTCTGGGGGTAAGCACACATGGGATGGAGATTACAGTTGAATATCTACATTAACAGAACAAGTTGGCAAACAGATTGGCATCACCAACAAGTTTCCAAAACAGGAAAAGTAACAAGCCTCTCTTCGGTCTCCATGGATGGTGGCCCAAATTCCTCTGGGGAGTAACAGCTCTATGGCATCACTGAATCTGGAATCTCAATATTTGCTTTAGGAGATTCTAGGAACGCTGTTAAATCGTAAATGATGTCTTGATTTGTACCCTCAGATACAGGCCCCTCTTTGTGTTTATTGAAATGGAGGAAGGTGTTACGTCTCTATCACTCTATTTTTTAAAATGTTTCTTCCAGCCTGTCTATTCATCATTTTTTCTTAATTTGGTATCTGGATTTTATAGTATAATTTACAATTTGACACCTCTTTTGCTCTCCTCCCATAATGGCCCTGGTCATCACCTTCATAATCGTATTTTCTTACAACCATATATTGCTCTTCACAGTTCATAAAACACATACTCATGATCTCATGAATCCTCCAAAAGTCTCATGAGGCCAATAAAGCAGTTGCTATTATACACATTTTACCAGTAAAAAAACCCTGCAGGCTAAAGAAGTTAAATTATTTGTTCCAGGCTGCTAAGCTCAGCGTTTGAGCCTAGACTTGAACCCAGTCCTTCCACTGCTACACTCAGTGCCTTAGCCGCTACCCGACACCAACACTGTCCCACATTTGGGCTATGACAAGCCTTATTCAGGGTTTAGTTTCTTCCTTCATAAATCTTTTTTAAAATATAAACAAATCATGTGATTTACAAGGCAACATATGTATATTAAAAGAAAGTTCCATATTTAGAGCTAAATAAACATTTTATGGTGCAAAATACCCTTCCCCCCAAGCCTCCAAGATGGATTAGCATCATTAGCCATTATTTAGCCCTATGTAGTAAGTGCTCAGTAAATATTTTGTTGGGTGGCTAGATGGGCGGGTGGGTGGATGGATGGAGGGGTGGATGGGGCTGGCTCCATTCTGGGTCTTGGAGATACAACATTGGGCAAAACAGGCTGGTACCCTGCTCCAGGTCACTCAAAGTCAAGTGAAGAGATAGGCCTCCCGCACTCAGTTATGTCTGATGAGTGTAGTAATGTTAAATAGCTTTAGTATCTGGGTCAGCCCAGGCCTCTGAGGAAATACTGTTCACCCTGAGACCAGAAGGCTAAATAAGAGTTGTCCAGAGGGTGGAGGTGGTAGGCCTGCTAGGGAGTGTCGAAGCAGAGACAACAGCATAAATAGCAAATGTGAAGCTCCTGAGGTGAGGAGAACGTCTTGTATTTAAGGAACTTAGAGGGTTGTAGTGGAAGTACAGAGCAGCAGGAGGGGGGAGGAGTGATGGCAGGTGGGGCTGGGAGGCAGGCGGGGCCAGATCAGCAGAGCCTTGTGGCCCACGGTTAAGAGCCAGGACTATATATTGACGAGCCTTAAGTCAGGGGGCTGACTTATCCTCTTCGTGTTTTGAAAGTGTCACTGTAGAGAACGGAGCAGACAGGGGCAAGACAAGGGGCTGGGAAACCACACGGCCAAATCATAGGCCGTCTTTTCTAAAAAAAGGGCTTGGGAATGAGGGGTTGGGAAATGGGAATCGGGGGGATGGTGCCCGGAGCAGAGGGGGCAGCATGAACAAAGGCATGGAAGGAGCAAACGTCCAGCGGAGTCCAGAAATGGTGAGCGGCTCCCAGAGTTCAAATGCGGGTGTTGGGAGGACAGTGGAATGTGAGGCCCATCGTGGACGGTCCCGGAGGCCAAGTGAAGCACGCTTAGGCGTGTGTATCTAGAAAGCAGGGAGTCACTGAAGCTGTGCGACCAGGGAAGCAGCACAATCACATCTGTTTAAGGATAATAAAAATCCACAAAACATTATAATAGTTTTCACATGCACATAGTAGTCTGCTAAACATTTGCACATACTTGACCCCACAGAAGCTACAAAATAACCCCATGTTGCTAATATTTTTTGTAATTATTAATAATAGCTACTATTTACTAAGTGCCTAAATATGTGCCTGGCACAGAGCTAGGGAGGGTCTATACCTATATTATCTCATGTAAATATTTTTTTGGGGGTGAGGAATATTTTTATCCCAATTTTATTTTTTATTCTGTAATTGGGGAATTGAGGGAGGGGAACAGTGTTGGGGAATTGGGGAGGGGGACCAGCCAAGTTGTTGTTCTTCAATCTTAGTTGTGGAGGGCGCCAGTAGCCATCTGGCTGCCCATTGGCAGCTCGTGGCCTCTAAGCTCAAGGTGCTGTGTTACAATCTTGGTTGCAGGTGGGCGTAGCCATCATCCCATGCGGGAGTCGAACCCAGCAGCCTTGTTGTTAAGAGTGCATGCTCTACCCACTCAGCCATCCGGGTGGCAGCTCAGCTCAAGGTGCCTAGTTCAGTCTTAGTTGCGGGTGGGCATAGTCTACCATCGAACAGGTAGTCTTGTTGTTAGGAGCACATGCTCTCACCAGCTGAGCCATCCTGCCAACTGCTGGCAGCTCAGTGGCAGCTCAGCTCGGGCACAGTGTCACTGGCCCATGTGGGAATCGAACCAGTGGCCCTGTTGCTCAGAGCTCATGCTCTTTGTTTTTTTAAGATTTTATTGGGGAACTGGGGGAGGAGAACAGCATTGGGGAACCAGGGAAGGGGAACAGACAAGCCACCGCCCCCTGCTCTTCAGTCCAGCCGTGGAGGACATCACCCCACTGGCCCATGCCGGCACCATCACTGTCCTCCTCCTGGGTGAGGCAGTCGCCTGCCGGCTATTGGACAGCCGCTCACGATGGCCCACAGCAGCAGAGCTCATGCTCTTAATCAAACTCTTAACCAACTGAGCCATTCAGCCAGCCCCTTTATCCCAATTTTGGATGAGAATATTGAAACTGAGAGATGTTGAGTGACCTATCCAGGGACACACACCTCATAATTACACAGCTGCAACTCAAAGTGGGCAGGGTCATCTATCCATTAGGCCTACAGGTACAATGCCTGAGGCCCCCAAGCCTTTTAGGGAACTATAAAAATATGTAAACCCATGAAACAGCAACAGATACACTATGCAATGGTTCTAAGATACTACAGGGAATTTGCAAAACCAAAAAGAATAAAAATCTATAAGATGTAATATATCAACCTTATTAAATGAGATTTATTAATTTTTTTATTACTTGTTGGAATTTTCCTTACATTTGAAAACAATTTAGGGTTAGATTTTCTCATGTCATGAGATTTCCAAAGACTGCACAAAGATTTCCCAGATACTACAAGTAATCCTATAAATAAGAAACATCACCACATAATTTCAAAGGCATAACTATAAAAAAAAAAACCTCTTAAAAACTTACATGATGGGGATGGGGGAAAAGGTGAGGGGATTAGAAAGTACAAATTGGTAGTCACAATATAGTCATGGGGATGTGAAAAACAGTATGGTGAATATAATCAATAATGTTGTAAAGATTATGTAGGGTGTCAGGTGGGTACTGAACTTATCAAGATCACTTCATAGACTGTGTAGATGCCTGACCACTGTGCTATACACCTGAAGCTGAAGTAGAATACTATTGAATGTCTATTATAATTAAATGCATGTAAATATATACATATAAATATGTATATATTTAATTATAGTATATATATATTCACGGATGTAAAGTACAACATAGAGAATATAGTAAAAGGTATTGTAACAGCTATAAACGATGTCAGAGGGGTAGTAGATTGGGGGGTTATCACTTTGTGAGGGGTGTAAATGTCCAACTATTACATTTCTTTGTACACCTGAAACTAATAAAAAAGAAACAAAAACTTACATGATTTGTGCGTGCATTTTATATGTTTTGTATGGCTACCAAAAGTGAGAGTACCTAGTTTCTGGGTTTAAAACAATCGCTGACCGGTGGAAACAGCCTAACTGGGCTTTCATTTCAGGGTACCATTGGGTTTAATTATTCAGTTAATATACTTATAAGCTAACCTTTGCACTCAGATAACTAAAAGAAAAGGGAGAGGGAGGGAAGGAGGAAGGGAGAGAAGGGGAGGGAGGGAGGGAGGGAAGGAGAAAAGGAGGGAGGGAGAGAGAGACAGAGAGAGTGAGAGACAGACAGAGAGAGAGAGAGAGAGAGAGAGAGAGAGACAGAGAGCTTTTAAAATTTTTAAAAGCTTGACTTGGGCTGCTGCCCTCAGTGGCAACATAGATCTTTGCCAAGTCTAAAGAAATTAGTGGCTAAGATATAGCTTTGTTCTCAAATAGGTATGGCAAATACATAATTTACTTTTCTTAGCTCTAGTACAGGATGCCCTGGCCATTCAGACACCTCACAGACACTGGCATTAACCCAGCACCTAAATAGCTTCCTCACGGCAGTACCAGGGAGGGTGTTACACAGGATGATTTATTTGGCTGAGTTCTTTCTCCATGCCAGAGAGCAGGGCAGCAGGGCAGCATGGACCTCGTGGAAAGAACAAAGGGACTAAGCATTAGCTGTGTGCAACCTCCAGATTAAAGGAGACTAAGCAGTGACAACTAAATGCCATGCCTAATCCTGAATTGGCTCCTCACCATAGAGGGAGCAGGGGATAGTCACAATGGACATTATCAGGGTGGTTGGAGAAATTTGAATAAGGACTGTAATTAGTAGTATTGCAGCAACATTAGTTTCCTTATTTTGATAGAGAATATCATTGTTCCTTGGAAAAGTGCTCTAAACTATTTAGGGAGCGATTGGACCTGTTTGTTACTATAGTGATAATAACAATAATGATGAGAATGATGGTTCTTGTATGAATGTGGACATCTACTTGCTGGAGGCGGAGGACACGGTGAATGCCTCTTTGTGTCCAGAGACTGCCATCACTGCAATTGTCGGAGAGCAGACTCAGCACGTCCTAATCCCTGTCATGATACAACTTGCTAATGAGGAGAATAGGTGCGATGTCCCAGAATTTGAGTCGCCAGAAATTCAGACATTCGGAGCAGTAAAAGTAGGTCATTGGCCCTAACAAAGCAGGATTTGTCAGTGGCAGGGACTTTTCTGGGAGTGGAGAGACAGGCCAGGCCACTGTAGGCAGCATCCTTTTGTAAAGAGACAACAATCTCAAAGTCATCTGCACTTAAATTGAAAAATCCTTGTTAACTCACTCTGCTTAAAGGAGTACGACGTATGAGCTCTGACAATTAAATTCAGAAGTTGTTGCAACAATGTTGCTATCCTTTTTTGATATCAGAGGGGTTATTCCTTATGAATTTGTACCAACTGGACAAACAGTTAACCAAGTTTACTATTTGGAAGTGCTGAAAAGGCTGTGTGAAAAAGTTAGGCAATCTGAACTTTCGCCAACAATTCACGGCTCTTGCATCATGACAATGCACCAGCTCACACGGCACTGTCTGTGAGGGAGTTTTTAGCCAGTAAGCAAATAACTGTATTGGAACACCCTCCATACTCACCTGATCTGGCCCCCAATGATTTCTTTCTTTACCTGAAGATATAGGAAATATTGAAAGGAAGACATTTTGATGACATTCAGGACCTCAAGAGTAATATGACGACAGCTCTGATGGCCATTCCAGAAAAAGAGTTCCAAAATTGCTTTGAAGAGTGGACTAGGCACTGGCATCAGTGCATAGCTTCCCAAGGGGAGTACTTCGAAAGTGACTAGTGATATTCAGCAATGAGGTATGTAGCACTTTTTCTAGGGTGAGTTCGTGAACTTGTCGGACATCATATATGGTATGATCAAAACATATGGTTAATGTTTAAATAAAAAAATATTACAGTAAAAGGCACATTGCCATTAATCCCCCTCAAAATACTTCCCATCACTTTGAACTCACTTATCCCATTGTTCTTAACACTTTCTGAAGCAGTCTGGAAGTTCTCTTTCATGACTGTCTTTAGTTGTGCTGTCATGGTTGCCTGGATGTTCTGAATTGATTCAAAATGTTTACCTTTCATTGTCATTTTGACTTTGAGGAAGAGCCGGAAGTCGCACAGTGCCAGTTCTACTGAATAAGATGGATAAGGACACACCAAATGCTTTTATTTGACAGAAATTACCATATACCAGAAGCGATGTGTGACACGAAGAGGTGTCATGATGGGGGATGAAGCAAAGACACTCACAAAAGACAACTTCCAGAACTGCTTCAGAAAGTGGCAAGAACAATGGGATAAGTGTGTTCGAAGTGAGGGGGAGTACTTTGAGGGGGATTAATGGCAATGTGTCCTTTACTGTAATAATTTTTTTTAATTTAAACATTCACTGTATTTTTTTTATCACACACACACAGACACACACATGCAC
Source organism: Hipposideros armiger (assembly GCF_001890085.2). Taxonomy (NCBI): domain Eukaryota; kingdom Metazoa; phylum Chordata; class Mammalia; order Chiroptera; family Hipposideridae; genus Hipposideros; species Hipposideros armiger. The sequence goes on along the minus strand of NW_017731429.1, from coordinate 1,161,783 downwards.
GCGCACACACACTATTTGCTCTATTTCTCTGGAGAACCCTAACTAATACAGCCAGGCATTGTGCTAAGCACTTCACAGGCATATTATTTAATCTTTACTGCCCGTTTTATGCGTAATGGGGCAGAAGCTCAGAGCACTTAAGTAACTCACCCAAGTTCACACAGCAGGTGAGTGCCATAAGAGTGTTCTAACCCAGCCACGTCAACTCAGGCCTCTAACAATTTTATGTGCAATGAAAAGCAGGAAGCCATAAATGTATAGTTGAGACACGGCCTCTGAGAACCATGGCAGGGACCCAGAAAGTCCTTGGAAGAAAAACAGAGTTGGAATTTCCCTTGCGACTTTGAAGACTGTCTGAATTGAAGCGAGCAAACTAAGTCCACAGCGTTTGTGTCCCATTGGAAGAAAACAAACCCCAAATGGTGGCTAATGCTCCTGTGTGGTCACTGCTTGGAGGACATCCAAACCAACAGAGTAAATGAGAGCTCAGGAGAGTCCTTTTGCTGTGAAAGACAATGAGTGCATTGTCAAAAGCATGAGGTCTCACACTGCAACCTGCCTGTCCTCTGACAGGTCCCCATCTGCAGGTTCCCAGCCAGAGGGCATGGATGTCAACCATGAGAAAGTTCTCTGTCATCTTACTGTATGACCAACACCTAATTCACTCATCCATCCATTCATTAATGCATTCACCAAGCATTTATGGAGTGCCCATTATGTGCCAAACAATGAGATAGATGCTGGCGTGAAGTATAGCCATACCTAACTTGGAGTCTTTGTGTATGTTTAGGAGTGAGGGGGTAGTAATTACACTGAGTAAGAGTTAGATTTAATCTGTGATGCTGTGATAACTGCATTTTATGCACAGCACAGTGATACCAAGCATTTTGCTAATGATATATGTAGGTATAGATCATTGTATAATGGCCTAATTATATATGTGTGTATATATATATAACTATATAATTATATAATATATCATTTAAATCTCTCTACAACACTCTAAGTTAGATGCTATGATCATCCATAATTTATAAGTACGGGACTTAAAACTTGCTGAGTGAAACTAAGTTTTTGTCCAGGGTCACATAACTGTGAAACAACAAAACTAAGATTTAAAAGCAGGTCCATGTCACTCCCAAGCCCGGAGCTAGCACTATGCATATGGGGCGCAGAGGGTTGAGATCATGAATTCTGGAGGAAAACTACCTGGGTTTCAATGCCAGCTCTGCTATTTTCAGGTTGCATGATCCTAGGCAAATGGCCACCTCCCAGTGCCTCAGTGTCCTCATCTGTAAAACAAGGGCAACAGCAATATCTGCCCCATGAACTTGTTATAAGATTAAAGTGAGTTAATCAATGCAGTGTGCTTTAAAAGTGCTATGCCCATCATCTGAACAGGAGACCTCAAAAGCCATGCAGGGCTGAGCGAGACCAGAGCAGGAAGAAAAATCTGGAGCAATAGAAAAGGAAAGGTATTAGGAAATGGGGATATGGGCCACAAACATTGGGCAGACAAGTAGGGATAAGGGGTCTGAGTTAAGACTGGGCTTAAGGCAATGATTTATATTAAAGTTACCAGAGAATATGTTTCTAGAAATTTTTTCCAGCATTCTGGATATGTTCAAAAAGAGCTCATTTGGAAGAAGGAACCCCATTTGCTTGATCGAAATGAGGTCGTTCTCTTCTATATGCAAAGTGTCTTCTTGGGCATGTTTCCCATGATGGGTTAACTGAGAATGGACTTTGTGTCTCGTTGTTTCTCGTTGTCCCACCATAAACACCTAGATGTATGGACACGATGTATGAAACCACTGTTTTAAGACCTTGACTAATAGGCAGCACAGGAATATGACCCCTGAAAAAGGGAAACTGGTGAGATGAGCCTGGCCATCACCCTTCTCTCAGCCCTCTCTCCAGACCAAGGTCCCTGATGGGGGGAGGGCGGTGAGAAACCCTAGCAGAGCAAGGCCTTCTGGCTGAAGAGACAGAGATCACGTAAGTTCAGGTGCCTGGATTATGGGGCAAAGTGTCAGAATGTTGGATGGTGTGTAGAGAAAGAGCCATCAAAGTTTTCTGTTTGCTGATATGGCATCATTTCTAGGATATATTGTTAAAAAAAAAAAAGGAAAAAAGTGAAAGGGTATAGATAGTATGCTACTTTTTGTGTAAGAAATAAGGGAAAATAAAGTATACGTGTATCTGCTTTTTAAAGAAAAGAAATCACCGGAGGAAGCATCAGAAATCTGCATAAGATCCCCTTGAATCTGTTGCTGAACACTAAGCCATGCATATGTGGGAGAAACTGCAAAGGTAGGGAAGGTACCACGTAGCCTGGAGCATTGTAGTGGGCTAGGAATTAAGGATGTGCTCAATAATAATAGGGGCAGCCCAGAAAGACACCAATTATAATCCTCCAACTGCCAAATATGGGACACTTTGAGGATCATAAAAACTAAGGCCTGTAAAGGCTTATAATTTATTGAATAAATAAGAATTCATGAGATCATGCTGATGCTAAATACATAATAAACCAAAAAGAAAAAAACTAATTAATTAGTAAATAGGGGGAAAAAGAGAGCTCTTTCTCATAGAATATGCTGAGTGCCAATTGATCAATGTGGATGGAGAGGAGGAGTTGGGGAAAAAAATCACTATTTTACAAATATCATAGTAAAGTATAGTACAAGTAAAGCTCCTCAATAGCTTCTAAATCCAGGAGAAAAAGCTTTGTGAGGTGCAAAATATTTGGCAAAATATTTGCATGATTAAAAAGTGCCTCCCACAGATTGTTAATCAGTTGCGGGGGGGCGGGGGCGAGGGAATAATACTCTTACAGTGGAGACACTGAACAACAGCATGACCAGGTCCTTAGCATTCACCTCACCTGTGAAGGACAGTCAGGTAATGTGTGTCTCCAGACAGGACACCTAGGAAGAACACGTGACCTAAGAAGTAAGCCAGCAGGGGGCGCATAATCTCAATCTGCTCTTCAGAAAACTGGGCAAATTCTAATTGAAAAAAGTTTTAAAGATTGCTTGAGGGTCCGCCGCCATCATGAAAACACAGTAACTATCCAGACCAGGAAGTTCATGACCAATCGACTACTTCACTGTAAACACATGGTCATCGATGTCCTTCACCCTGGGAAGACAACAGTACCTAAGACAGAAATTTGGGGAAAACTAGCCCAAATGTACAAGACCACACTGGATGTCATCTTTGTATTTGGATTCAGAACCCATTTTGGTGGTGGCAAAACCACTGGCTTTGGCATGATTTGTGATTCCTTGTATTACACAAAGGAAAATGAACCCAAACATAGACTTGCAAGACATGGCCTGTATGAGGAGAAAAAGAGCTCAAGAAAACAGCGAAAGGAACGCAAGAACAGAGTAAAGGAAGTTAGGTGGACTGCAAAGGCCAATGTTGGTGCCAGCAAAAAGAAGAAGTAAAGATTCATCAGTGACTTTATCTGTGGTGATTGAGCAGGGTTTTCGTGAGGACTAATAAACCAAGAGCTTAAAAAAAACGTTCTGTAAAGTAACTGGACTATTTTCTTTAAAAATGTCAGTATCAAGACAGACAAAGAGGGGCTGAGGAATTTTCTTATTTATTAAGAGAAACTAAAGAGACATGACCATTAAATGCACTACTAGACCCTGGAGGGAGAGAAGTGCTATAAGTGATATTATTGGGTAATTGACATAGTTGGAGTCTAAACCACAGGTTGGAGTATATAAATGGAGCGTGCACTGTATAACGTATTTTATAAATGTTAAGTTTTCTGACTATGATAACTGCATTGTGGTTTTTGTAAGAGAATATCATTGTCCTTAGGAAATGCACCCTTCACAGTTGAGGGTATCATGATGTAGCAACTGCTTTCAAATGCTTCAGAAAAAAATTGTGCATGGGGGGAGGAGTGGTGGTGTGAAAAGAGAGAGACAGAGAAAGACAGAGGGAGAGATAGAGACTATAAAAATGTAGAGAAAAATTAAAATTGATTAATCCCAGGCTGGCCAAGTGGCGTGTTGGTTAAGAGCTGGCTTGGGATGCCAGCTCTCAGCAGCAGGGCCCTGGTTCAGATCCCACATGAGGGCCAGTAACACTGCGCCCTCTGCAGCTAAGATGGTGAACAACAGCTCAACCTGGAGCTGGGTTGCCATGAGTCGCCGGCGATGGTGTAGGCTGCAGCCCCTGCTGCAGTGGGTTGCCATGGGCTACCGTCTGTAGCCAGCAGCCAGCGTGAGCGGCCAGCAGCTGCAGTGAGTGGCCGTCCAGAAGCCGGCGACTGATCTGCCTCACCTGGGAAGAGCGCAATGATGGTGCCAACTTGGGCCAGTGAAGCAACGTCCTCCACAACTAGACTGAAGAACAAAACGACAGCAACTTGTCTGTTCCCCTTCCCTCAATTCCCCAGCACTGTTCCCATCCCCCAATTCCCCAATAAAAATCTTTAAAAAAAAAAAAGTAATAGCACAAACCGCGATTATTTTTGCACCAACCTAATAGACGCAGAGACTGGTGTGATGCACTTTGAAGATAGAGGAAGGAGCCACAAGACAAGGAATATAGGCAGCCACTAAAAGCTGAAAAAGGCAAAGAAACAGATTCTTTTCTCAGAGCCTCCAAAAGCAACCAGCCCTACTGACACCTTGACTTGACAGCTGGGTGAAACTTGAAACTGATTTCTGACCTCCAAAACCGTTGTTTTAAGCCATCAAGTTTAAGATAATTTGTTACAGCAGCTATAGGAAGCTAACACATTCCTCTACCTTTCCTTTTTTCTATTGCACTTATCATCTAATATTATGCCATATAATAATACTTTGTCTCTCTCCTCCCCCTAGAATGTAAGTTCCACAACAGCAAGGATATGCGTCTGTTTTGCTCTATTCACGCACCTAGACCTGTGCTTAGAATGTAGTAGGTGCTCAGTTCATGTCTGTTGAAGATCTGATATTCATGCCTTTCTTCACCTTCCTTCTCTCCAGCTGTCCACATTCTAGTCATCCTTCCAGGCTCAACTAAAACCGTATACTCCATGAAGCCTCTTCAGGTCAATAGTTGTCTCTCCCTTCTCTGAACTCCAAGAATGTCCACCTTCTGTTCCATTTATTCACACTGAGTCCCAGTGGCCCGCATGTGATGTGAGCACAGACTCTGAAATTACACAGCCTGGTTTCAGACTTGATTCCATCACTGATTCATTGTGGGACCTGAGCAGAGGGCAAATATGCTAGTTAGTTAAGCAGTTCATGGGGCTAAAATTCTTGGCATGTAGTAGATGCCCAATAAACATTAGTCTCTATAGTAGACACCCTATAATTGTTGCTAAGAGTGTTATTTCTGCCTTGTCATGTCTCTTTTGATGCTTTTTAACTCTCCTCCTTTCCTGTTACCTTTCCTCTTACTAGATCAGGAGCTTCTAGGAGAGAACCTTGGCTGTCCTGGTACCCTCAAGGCACCCAGTGGGACCCAGGAAATGCACCAGGTACTCATGAAAGCCCAATGGTAGGTCTCCTGATCCGTTAACCTGGAGTCAGTTTACAGAAGTTGAATGGATCTGGGTAAATCAGCCCTGGGGGCACACTGACTCAGAAAGGGGACACTTGAGGAGCTTGGAATATTTGAGGTCACAGGAACATCCCTTATGTGGCAAAACCTTAACTTTCAGAACCGAGGACCCCACAATAGCTCAAATGCCTATAACACTAAGTCTTTTCCCTCTTTATTCTCCATTTACCAGATTTCCCTAGACCTGTGTTCTCATCCACAAAAATCCCTTCATAGACTTCCAATTACCCCAGCAAGCCTCCCCCAAATATGTAAAAAGGTTTGTCTTTCTAATGATTAACCTAAAAAGAAGAAAGATAAAGCCACCAGCTGTGGGTAGAAAAACTAACATCCAAATTCAATTCTGTATTATGGAGCGAGCTGGCTCTGCCTGACATCAAGGACTCACGTGCTTTCCACATACCTGCATGCACTTTGGAGTTCATGTCCATGACTCATGTTTAAACTGTCTAATCATAACAATAATAGCTGTCCTTTGGGGGGAATTGACTTGGTTCCACACACTTTGCAGCATACTTTGCATACATCATCTAAATTTCCCTAACAGCTCCATGAGGTATGTGTTCCTCGCCTCATTTTACAGATGAGATCACCAAGGCTGAGACATTAGAAAATCTGGCCTTGGGCCTGTGATTGTAGCCATTACACATATTGCATAGTCCATGACAGTGATTATTTTAACTGGATTTTTTTTCTCTGAAGCCTAGTGTTCCTGGCCTGACACAGGATCTGGCAAAGGTGGAAAGGGAGTGGGTGGAAGGGCCAGTGCTGGAAATGAGGCAGCTGCAACAGGCTCACTCCTGGATGGGAGAGGCAGGGTCATAGGAGGGAGCCAAGTCTAACACTGGGAGGTCCCTGCAAGCTGAGCAGCAGAGGGCTGAAGCCGGAACTCAGACAAGGTGCAGGGCAGCTGCGCCTGAGAAGCGTGGAGGTGGTGCCTCCAATTCTGGCCAGTGGCATTGGTCTCTCGGGCTGCCTTTAACAGTCACCAGTTCTCATGGTGGCTCCTGCCTAGCAATGACCTTAACGTCACCTCTTGTCATCTGGCAATTAGTAATAGTTTCCAGGGTATGTGTTAGTTTCCTATTGCTGCCATAACAAATGACCACAAATGTAGTGGCTTCTACAACATGAATTTACTATCTTACAGTTTTACAGACTAGAAGCCCAAAAATGAGTGCTAGAGACCAAATCCAGGTCTGCGTAGTGTTGTGCTACATCGGGAGGATCTAGGGGAGAGCCCATTCCCTTGCCGTTTCCAGCTCCTAGAGGTCGGTCTCATTCCTTGGCTCATGGCCCTGGTTTTCATCGGCAAAGCCAGCAACGTAGCGTCTTCCATTATCCTACTGCCTTCTTTTACTGTGACTCTCCTGCCTCCCTCTTATAAGAACTTGTGATTACATTGGGCCCACCTAAAATATCCAGAATAACTGTCCCATCTGAAGATCCTTAACATAGCCAATTCCTTTTTCTCCGTGTTAGGTAAGATATCCCAGGTTCCAAGGTTAAGGGCTTGACTATCTTTGGTGGTGGTGGGAGGGCCAGAGGTATTATTCTTTCTTCTACACAAAGGAAGCAACAGGGGCTCAATAGGTTTTTTGTTTTTTTGGTTTTTTTTTAAAGCTGGCCCTTCTGCTCATCATGGTGCAGTGGGGAGACTATGGGTTTTGAAGCCAGATAGATGTGAGATTTGATTTCCAGCTTCACCATTTATGTGGTCTTGGGCAAATTGCTACACTACTTGACTTCTCAGAGTTTCAGAACCTTCTCGTAGGAATGGCTATAGTACTTTACTTTTAGGGTTATTGCATGTCTTGGAGATAATACATGTGAAGGACATTCCTGAATAAATAAGAAGTCATCATCATTGTCATTCTGATGTTGTTTAAGCAAGTTCTGTGTAGCAGTGGAAATGCTAACTCCAAATGCTTTGAGGCAGGATGACTTCCTGGGCGGGGCCTCCTGGAATGCCACTCTCGCCTTTCTTTGCCAGAAGAAGGGCAAGTGGAACAGCAGATGGGATGTGGTGAGCTGCTCTACTGACCTGAGGATAGAATCAGGCTCTCTCTGGTCATCAGATGGCAGGTCTGTATTGATCCACTTGTTGGCAGTTTCTGCTCAGGTGGCCAATTCCTGGTTTTGGTCCCACTGTGAACTCCATGGACAGTGCTGGCAGCTCAGGTACCTCCTTCTACACACCAAATGATGCCAAGGTGTTCTCCATTCAGTGGAAACAGCAGGTCAGGCCAGGAATATGGTCAATTGCACATCCATTTTCCATTCATGGAACAAAAGGAAACATCTAATGACTTACATATAATATAGTCCTTTGTGTTAAAGTCACAAATGTTTCTCAGAGAAGTCTACATGGTATTGACTATCATAGTCATGGTTGGGAAACTGGTCATCAATCATCACCCCTTCCATTTTACAGAGGAGGATATCTGGGCATCATGCTTCATGTTGCTGGAACAGGAGAAAAGCCTTCTCTCGTCACCTCTTGCAATGTCTCCTAATGTAGATCTCAACTGAGTTGGAATGTTTCAGAAGTTGAGAACCAAGCCTGATGTTTTTCAGTGTGTTCTCTTGCATTTATAAACAGAGCCCCAAAGGGGTGAAATCTGGCCCCTCAAAGTGATGTAACCCCAGATTGAGCATGCGGTGCAACACTATAGAGCAGGGGTCGGCAAACTTTTGAGATGGGACATACCCAAAGAGCCGCATGTGGCTCGCGAGTCACAGTTTGCCGATTCCTGCTATAAAGTAACCCTAACATTACTGCCACCCCTCCGCCCCAGAGAAAAGTACAACCAGGGAAATGTGAATACAGTTACTACAATCACTTTGGAGAGCTGTGACCACAGATTTGGGAACTGTGATCGGTGGAAATAACTGTAAGGTCCAGGGGTAGGAGTCAGTGCATGCAAGGATGGAATGAAATCAGGAGATTGGGCTCTTATAACTACATAGGGAATTCCCCGCACATTTAAGCAGTATTGCCCTACTACCAGATTCGTTTAAAATTCATCCATCTCTTCGCTCATTAATAAGCTCTACAGGGTTTTTTGAGCACCTTCTGTATGCCAGGCATTGCACTGGGTGCCGGTCATTTAGGGGTGAGCAAGACACCATGGTCATTGGTACCTTGGAGGAGGAGACTAAGCACACCAGTGATGTGGCACCTGCAGAGCCAGGGTATCTAATCTACCCTCCTCCCAGAGCATAAATGTTTTCACATGCACTAGCAGGTTTCCACGTCTTTGTTTACCTCACTCACCACCGTTCCCCACTTCACTGTGATACAATCACCCTCATCCTTGGAGTCCTGGCACAAAGCCTCCTTCGCCTTAAAACCTCCCCTAGCTTGTTCTCAGAGTTGTTCACCAACCTCTCTCGCTCTCTCCTCCTTTTCTCCAGAGCTTTCCCCTCTTTCTCTCTCCTTATCCCTCCCTTTATCCCTCTCCATCTCTTTCCCTCTTTCTTCCCATCTCTCCCTTTCTCTCCGCCTTTCTCTCCATCTTTCTCCCTCTCCCTCCACTTTGCCCCCTCTCCCTTTTCTTTCTCTGTTTAGACACAGACACAGAGACACAGATAGAGACACAGACAGACATACAGACACACACACACACAGACATAAGACACAGACACACAGACACACACACAGACATAAGACACAGACACACAGACACAGAGACACACACACACATAAGACACAGACACAGAGACACAGACACACACACACACACACAGACACATAGACACGCAGAAACAGACACTGACACAGACACAGACACACAGACACAGAACCAGACACACACATACACAGGCACAGACACACAGACACAGTTGTAGACACACACACACAGACAGACAGACACACACACACACACACAGACAGACACACAGACACAGACACAGACAGACACAGACACACAGACGCAGACATATGGTGAAGCCCTAAGAAAGATTTTAGGAGCCCCAGAAGAGGAGTATCAAGGGATTAAAACATGCGAAAAGCACAAGATTCAAAGGTTCTCCCTCCTCACCAATTGTTTTCACAGAGCATGCTATGCTCCGTCTAACCAGCAGAGGGCAGGCTCGGATGAACAGAGCACCCCAGCCCTGCTGACAAGCATTTTCATCGGAGCCTTGGGACTGCAGAGATGGATTTTTTACAAAGGGGGGAAAAAAACACCAGAACTAAAAGTCTTTTCCAAATTATCTCACCCATTGTCAACATCCCCTTTCCTGTTCTTAGAGAGTTGTCAATAATGTAGCTGCTCTTTAATAGGAGAATAATGGAAGGGGGTGTTTGCATGAATCAAGTTCCTTTTTCTGTGCACAGATTCTGAAGCCCAATCAGTGACATAATGAACTAGCTGGGACCAAGGAAAGAAAGCTGTGGTTATCGCTTTAATTTTAGAGATTTGAACTGGAAGGGACCTTTGAAAATCATTCTACCAAGGACTAGAAAAGTTTAGCTGATATTACCCAGTAGATCAGGGGCTATAGTGGACACTCACCTATAATATTATCTATCCAACCTTCTCTGTCTTTGGGGGAATAGTTCTTCCCCCAATTGACACCATGTGATTTGCCCAGGAAATGCTATATTCTTACAGACCCCACCCTGTCCATAGTTGATTGGTCCAGAGGTGGGCACCTAACCTAAGTAGGGCCAATCAGAGCCTTCCCCTCAGTTTTTCAAACTAAAAGTGAGGAAGAGAGTAAACATCTTTCTGATGGTGACAGTTGCAAGATGTGGAACTTAGGGATTTTGATGACCATGTTTCCTTATCAGATAAAGGAAGCCAGTCTGTAGAGAGAAGAATGAACTTATGGGCAGAGAGAAGCAGAAAAGAGCACCAGAGAGAGGGGCCTATGGAGGCAGTCGGGTTCCTGGCCCTCGGCTGCCTCAAAGCCCTTCCTGTGATTTGGTTCCTCAAAACATCTTTCTTTCATGTGAGTTCCTGCGTTATTCCCAGTCCTGCAAGAAGTAAATTCTGAGATGAGATGGGAAGTGCAAAGCATCGATGACGGACAATGCCTGTGTGGGGAACTTGTGGAGGGAGACAGAGGGGGCTGGGAGAACTGCCAGACAGACCAAGATGTAGGTCCACCTTTTGTGAAGAGAAGAAAGGAGGGGAGGTTGCGCAGAACAGTCTTGGACTGCAATGCAGTTGTAAGGAATTTCAACAAGACAAATGGAGAGTTCTTGAGCCAAAGCCATCAGTCAGATGGAGTCTTGTGTCTTCCAGAGACAGTCCATCATGGAATCCTGAGAGCAGCTTGTATAGGGTTGGCTGATTAATATAGCACACAGTTAAATTTAAATTTCAGGTAAATATGGCCCAAATATTGCTTTAAATAAATCCCTCTCTATATATACATACACATGGTATCAGCTGTGTTTCAGTCGAGAACCCTGACTAATACATTTTTTATTGGCATATGCATTCACTCTTTCACGCTGCTAAGAAGTCATCGATTATTTTAAGGGACGAATTCAGAAAATAGATTCAGTGGCTTCTATTTGCTCTGCAAACAGGGAAGTTTATTATATTCTTGCTGACAAGACAGCAAGTATGGGATATCTGGTGGCAATTGATGATGATGATGATGATGATGATGATGTGATGATGGTGATGATGATGGTGATGATGACGACAACAACTAACATTTATTGACTGCTTACTCCTTGACAGGCATTGTGCTAAGTGTTTTACGTGTTATCAGTGTGTGTAATAGGTGCTTTTGAGAACATCACCCCACAGTGACAATTTCCAAAAATTGCCTTCAGCTGGAGGGAGACAACTGGCTCATCCCAGGCCATACTCCCTTCGGGGAGGGGACAGCCTCCTTCCAATAAGGTGTTGATGCAGGAAACTCCAGCTCTCTCCCTCCATTTCAAGATACCTCTGAAGGGCCATCCAACTTGAAACTATCCTGTAGGATGGGCTGAAGCCTTTGCTAAGACTGTATTGCAGCCCAGCTTTTCCCTTTGCCCGTTCCTGCTTCCTTCCCTCCCTTCCACTGTTAATCCCCAAAGCACTCCCTAATAAACCTCTTGCCTGCTAATCTCCATCTCAGAATCTGCTTCTCAAAGAACCCAACCTGCAACAATCCCGATGTGAAGATTAAATGAAATAATCCCCATAAAGTGATTTGCCCAAGGCCTGCCAGAGAGCAAACATTCCAACAATGAATTGATCGTTATTATCAGCCACCTACCTTCAGATGTAGGTACTGTTGTTATCGCCATTTTGCAGATGAAGAAATTCAACTTTAGAGAGGTTAAATAACTCACCCAAAATCACTCTGTAGTAGAATTCAAGATGGAGTTCAAATCCAGGTATGTGCCCATTCTTATTAGGCTATCCTGTCTGCTTTCAAGTTATCATTCTGGAGACTTTCCAAATGCAATACCCAGAGGAAGGTATGTGGTAGGCAGGGACTGGGCTGTTGAGGCAAAGTTCAGGACCAACCTGTGTTGGTAAAGAACTACAAGGAAGCACCAGCTACACCCAAGATGGGAAACAGTAAATGGGAAACAACTAGAAGGGGACAGGAAAACAGCCAGGAACCACCAGAAACATGGAGGTCCTGGGAGAACACCAGGACTGTCCCAGAAGGAAGATTTCATAGCACCAGAGGCAAATGTGAGGGAGCAAGTGAGAAGGTTCAGAGAGTTTTTCCTTCAGGGACTTAGATCAAACCTTTATGGAAGCACCTTAAAAAGTTAAATACCCCTGACATCCACTGTAAAAAAAAAAAAAAAAGCCTGAAACAGGATTCAAATCCTATTGCCCGCATAATATTTATTGGTAACAATATTACCTACATGATCCCTGTCTTCACGGAGCCCATAGTTCAGTGCATTGGGAGTGGAAAGGACACAGGCACTCATAGCACACAACTAAATATTACACGATGCAGCTGAATGTCGAGGGAGTAATAATAGAAGGACTAGGCTGCCATAGAAGGTGAGGTTAATTCCTCCCAGGAGGACCCTGGAAGGCTTTACAGAGGAGGTGACATTGGAACAGGACCTTGAAGGATACTAGGGCTCTCTGCGATCAAGGAGAATTTTATAAGACTAGACGAGTTTCAAAGGGGAAGGAAGGATACATGCTGTTATTTGCTTTTCTCCGGGGTGTGGAGAGCCCTCCACGAGGAATAATCACTGTATTGTCTTGTAATAGATCATGGACACTTGGCGCTTTTCATATTTCAACAACTGGGGGAAATCACTGTAAATCCAAGCACTTCAGCCTTTGAAAAGCTTGTCATGGGGCAAAAGAAACCGTCCTTTGAATTCGCATGTCATAAAACCCAGCGGGAGCAGCATGTGCACGGGGAAGGCAGCCTGGATTCAGCTGCGCTGCACAGAGGAAACAGATGTTGGGCTGTATTCGGAGAGACTGTTGACCATTCCTGAGATATTGCGTGATCGTTTCTGAGCCATGTACCCCCAGACTTGAAGGAGCGCCCCGTCTGTAAGCCCTAGTAGCGGCGTTTATGTCTGGACCACAGGAATTCTATCCTCAGGCTCTGACACTGGGGCACTTGAAACCAAACCGGGAAGGTAGCGTCATGCTGACAGCACAGTTACCAACCAGATGCTTTGACG
>NW_017731429.1:1107529-1148533 GCF_001890085.2 Hipposideros armiger | reverse complement strand
ATTCAACTGAATTGCTTCAGAAGAAAGGGCTTTCCAGTTCCCAGTACTGCCTAACAGATGGCAGGTTTGCACTTGGGAAACATTTGCTGCCAGGATGAAGTCATGTCTTTCAGCAGTTACGGTCTCGTTATTTTTGTTGTAAATTGATGCATCGATGCACCTTAGAAAGACCTGGTCACTCATGGTGGGGATGGGCCTGGTCCTAATCCTTGGGAGGGAAAGATTTTAGGAAGTAAAGGAAGTAGACGTGATACTTTCAGCCCATCTCTGTTAATCACTAGTTGTGGTTAAGTGGCCTTTGACAAGTCCCTCAGTTACTCAAACAAACTTGGTGTGGAAAGTGGGCACCAGCAACCCTTATGCTTTTCGTTACAGAAACGGTGGATGTCAGCAGGCAGGCACAGCGAGCTCCTCCCTTGCCAGTCAGACCAGGGCCTTCTGAGACCCAGGGATCAGGATAGTTGGGGCTCCTTCTGCCTGGAACTCTGGGGAACAGGCTGAACAGCCAAACAGCTTCACCTGTCATTCTGAAGCTTATGCATCAGACATATTAAACCCTGGATATGACCCTCCGGTGACAGATATCTCTCTCCCCCTTTGAGTTTCTCTGACACACAGTATTCCTGCCCATTAGAATCATCTGGAAAGCTTTTTAAAAATATCAGTGTCAAGGGCCCCACCCCAGAGATTCAAATTTAATTGGAGTGGGGTGGGGCCTGGGAAATCCTCCCCAGATGAGTCAAACGGGCTGCTAAAGTTGAGAAACATTGCCCTGGAATCTCACACCTTTGCATAAAGCATAATTTTTAAAATCCAGCTTTAGGCCAGAACAAAAGTTTGCATCAGTTGTTGATAACACCACCAACAAAAAGTATTATTAATAATAATGGCTTCAAGTGTTCAAGCTAGCAATTTAAAGTTACCATCCTCAAAATGGCCTTAGGCTCAATGAGGCAAGTAGCCAACCAGTAAGCAGGTCATATGCAGCAGAGCTTGGTCTAAACCACCCAGGTTTTCTCATTATTTGAGCTCAAGTCCTTCCACTGTTTCACCCTGGCTCCTAAATTACCGAGGCTGTTTTCAGTTATCAGACTATTTGAGGCCCGTGAGACATTTACAGCTGGCCCTCCACCACCAGACTGAATTGGAACACTCAGGTAATTATCTGAGTAATTCAGGCAATGCCGTTTATTTTTCCTGAATTACCTGGATAATTACCTCAAGCCTCATAAGATGGAAAGAAGCCAGAGCCACATTCTGATGGTTTTATTGCACCCCCCCAAACAATGCATTTTTATTGAAAAGGTCTTTTATTGAAGAAATAAGCTGTTGAAGCTTGAGTCTTCCTCATTTGCCACAGGATACCCCATTAATCATCTGGGGGAGATTCGTAATCCTTCTGGGCTCCTGTGCCTGTGGACTGGTCCTCCAGGCTGAGGAATACAGCTGTCCTGAACTCCTGACTTGTTCTCTATGTCTGTGGGAGTCATCAACTCAGCTAGTGAGGTGACAAGAAGAAGGCTTCTGGGCACCGGAGTTTTGTTTCTGCTTTCCCATATTTCTTTCTTAAACGACATAACCAAATATTCTGCACCACCTCCTATTTTCCTGGGCTGGGCTTGGCCCGATCTGGAAAATGGAGCACCTTATGCATGTGGCAAGGCCCCGCCTTTTACATCAAGGCTCCTGGGCAGGGGCTGGGGAACTTATTCCAACTAAAAGGACAGGAACGCCCGGCTTCCACGGTCATTCCCTCTCGTTTATTTCTCTTCATGCTTTGCTCTCTGCAGGCTCCTTCCTTTCTGCCTGTAGATAGGCTTAAACCTTCGCAATCCCTGTAAGTAGAAAGCAAGGAAGCAAATGAGATTGGGTGGGAGCAGGCCATAGCCAGAAATTATTGGAGTGACAATATTAGAAGATAGGAAGAAGAAAATAGAAGCCAGAAAAGGGAGCCAGGTCAGAGACATTGAGGTGAATGCAATGATATGGAAGCTAAGGGAGGTGACAGTTAAGAAACACGATGTAGTATGAAAACACAGATTTGGGACTGAATTCTGGCCCTTTAACTTTCTGGCTGTATGATAACCTTTAAAAGAGTGATATTTTTAAAGCCCACCTTCTAAGGTATTATGAAATTGAACTGATTTATTGTGTATAAAATTGCTGATGCTTTATATTAATTATTACTTTTATTATTGCAAAAAGAGAAGGGCTGGCCAACAATGTGAAATTCTTCTCTGGAATCAGAGTGGAAGAGGTAGTGGGGGTCTTCTAGTCCTGTCCTTTAATCTTTTTAGATCTCTTTCTATAAGAAAAATATTTTATGTAGTGATAAAGACTGTATATATGAGTGTGTGTGTGTGTGTGTGTGTGTGTGTGTGTTGGGTTGAATAGTATCCCCCAAATTTATGTCCATCCCGAACTTTAGAATATGAGCTTGTTTGGAAATTGGGTCTTTGAGATATAATTTCGGTAAGGATGGAGATGAGATCATACTGGGTTATGGTGGGCCACAAATCCAATGAGTATGTCATTATAAGAGATTAAAAAAAAAAAGACACACTGAGAAGATGCACAGAATTTGTTTGCATGTAGAAGAGAAATAACCATTTGTATCACTATCAGGTGCCTGCAGCTTACAGAGTTGTAAATAGTTCCAAGACAATGAATGGTAGAGATAACCTGATCATGTAAGTTTCTCAGAACATCCATAAAATCTTTTAATTGCTCATTTCCAATTCTTTCAGTTTTTCCTGACACTTGCCTATTTATATATGTGAGCGTAAGTATCCTACAACTACAATGACAGCTCCCAGTGCCAGAGCACCAGCTCTTTTTATCTTATTTATTCCTCCTTCATCCATCCATAGGGTGACACTTTCATCTTCATGGACCAAGATGGCCCACCAATGCCACAGTCCTATCAACAGGAAGGGGGATAAGTGGTATATCCTAAAAGTTGCCTCCATCACTCCTGGTCATGTTCTGTTGGCCAGAACATAATCATCTATCCACTCCTTGCTTCAAGGGAGGCTGGAAAATGTAGGCTCACACCTGAGGTCTCTCTTCCTAAAGAACACAGAACAGATAGTAGAGGACAGTTAGTAGTATTAACTAAAGGACCTAAGCCAGGATCATGGGTTTTTAAGGATTAGTAAATAATAAAAAAATAAAGACAGAATGTCTTAATTACCTTTTGAGAAGTTTGGTGATGAAGGGAAGGAAAGGTATACCAGAAACCAAGGTAAAGTCAGACTGAAGGAAGGAAGGGCTAACCTGTACTGGTCTCTTTGAACTCCAAAGCTCCCAGGATGAATGCTATCATCTCCATGCAACCTCGTCTAGTCACCGGGGCTAAACATCTCATTCTCCCCTAACCTCCCATAGCCTTGATGTATGCCCTCCTTCCTCAAGGCTGATTATTTGTGTATGTGTCTTATCTCTCCTACAGGCTCTAAATATCTTATTTATCTTTTTAAGCCTCACAGCTTCTAGTACACTGCCTTGCCCAAGCTGACATCTATCTCATTAGCACCTTCTTCCCTATTGGTCTCTCTTCAGTATGAAGCAAAAAAAAAAAAAAAAAAGAGTCTGCAAATTCCCTTCCTCTCTCAACAGTACAGAGTTAACCGTATTCTTTG
Organism: Hipposideros armiger; assembly: GCF_001890085.2. Taxonomy (NCBI): domain Eukaryota; kingdom Metazoa; phylum Chordata; class Mammalia; order Chiroptera; family Hipposideridae; genus Hipposideros; species Hipposideros armiger. The sequence goes on along the minus strand of NW_017731429.1, from coordinate 1,144,892 downwards.
AATAGTCCTCTGTCCATCTTTCACTCAAGATAAATGCAAAACATGGCTATATGGCTGTTCAACAGACCTCAGTGATATGAACACGGTTGCTTGGGAGTGACAAGTTGCTAATATGTAGAAAGAATGAGTGACATTTCCTGCTTTTCATGATGCAGGTTTCTATATGTTAATGATTTGTTGGGTAGACATTAAGGTATTAGGATTGATAAATTGTTACAGGGTTCTTTTGTGATAAAACTGGTACGACTTGGAAAAAAAGAAGACTTCAGATTCTGAGCTTGAAAATTATGGCTTTAAATCAGATTCCTTTTTTGATATATAGTAACAGTAATACGTAAGATTTAATCAAAGAGTTAAATGTCTGTTCTACCCAGGACAGCCCAGGATATGAGAGAGTTAAGACGGGGCCAGACGAGTGGCACATTGGTTAAGAGCTGGCTTGGGATGCCAGAGGGCCCTGGTTCGGATCCCACATATGAGGGCCAGTGACACTGCCCTCTACAGCTAAGATGCTGAACAACAGCTCAACCTGGAGCTGGGCTGCCGTGAGTCGCCGGTGATGGCATAGGCTGCTGCAGTGGTTTGCCATGGGCTACCGTGTGTAGCCAGCAGCCAGCGTGAGCAGCCAACAGCCGCAGTGAGTGGCTGTCCAGAAGCTGGCGACTGATCTTCCCTCGCCCAGGAAGAGCACAATGATGGTGCCAACTTGGGCCAGTGAAGCAACGTCCTCCACAACTAGACTGAAGAACAAAAGGACAGCAACTTCTCTGTTCCCTTTCCCCAATGCCCCAGCGCTGTTCCCATCCCCCAATTCCCCAATAAAAAAAATCCTTTAAAAAAAAAAGAAAGAAAGTTAAGAGGAATTTTGAATACTACAGACAGATCCTTGTCCTGCTACTTACTAACTTATGTGAACTTGAGCAAGTCACTTAGCTTCTCTGGGCCTCTACTTTGTTATCCATTAAATGGGGATAATAAATCCACCTTGCAGAGTTATTGTGACATAAGGCTATTATACATATGGTGTCTGTTATAAATCCAATGGCTTATTATTTTAACACTAACCTGAGAGTATTTGCATTCATCCTTTTTAACCAAATGTATGGTATTATTATGTAAACACAGCTACAGTTAGCACGAGGTAATCATATTTATGTCAATTATGGGCTATATACAAAGAGGGATTAACAAACGCCCTGCTCAGTCCATCAATTGTTTCAGGCAAATTATTGGGAAGTATCACAATAATTTATTTAGCACAACTAACAGTTTGTCTTTCTATGAAATGGGTAAGGTAAGGGACTGGTTTATGATAGCAACTGTATAGCTTTTAAACTCCTTTGTTTCTTACTTACTTTGGACAAGGGATTTTTCAGACTCCTTAAAACTTTAATTCTCAGAGACCCCAATTAAAACCACCAATTAAGTTTGAACAGGAAAGCTTTCTCTTTCCAATTGTAATTATAGAGCAGATATTTCAGGATGTATGTAAGTGATGATATTTTAATAATTTTGTTGAATCTTAAGATACGGTATCAAATACTGCCCATTCCTTCCAGTTGGGAGTAGGAAAATGGGGAAGGCAGAGTAAAATGACTTATTCTGCCTTCCTATTCTTTAATAAGGCATTGACCCTTGTCAAAGAAAACACATATACACACGCACACAAACAAGGACTTCCATTTACCTTATTTTCGAATTTAAATTATAGTATCCGGTCATTCGTCTTTGTCACAATCCGCCAAACACTTTTGCAAGAACATGTTTCATAAACAAGCTCCCCTTTCAGCATCAGCCAGGAAGGTTAAGGTTTAGATCCTGTGTGATAGAAACTCTTTTTGTAATTCTCCCCCAAACATCTGTTCAGTCGCTCATCATTAACATCTGTCACCCATTTCTAGGCTCAACTCAGACAAAGCTATGTTTTTCTAACACACTCCATTCCAAATTGTTACCAAGTGATTCCTACTCAAACTAATCTTACACAGGGATTGAGAAGATATCTTACTGGATCAAATTCCTCTTCTGCTAAGGTAGCATCTACCCTGCAGCCTTGGCAAAAACCCAATGGCTCAGAGGAAGGGAAATTCCTCGAAACATGCTAACACTTTCCTGACTCAAGTTGTTACACTGAAAACTTTTAATTCTCTTTAACCCTTCGGGGTTAACAAACATTATTCTATATATCACTTACATTTGTGTATCTTTAACTTCAGTCCATCATTTACCAAATTCAAGTCCCAGTGGGGTTGCTTTGCAAACTAACTGAAATGAGAACATATGAAATGTTTTCTAATATTTGACCCAATTATTTGCATAAAAAGGCAAAAAGTGTTGGCTCATTTGGAAAGACAGTACAGTGGTTAAAAGCACGCAGAGAGACCTGAACTGAGATCTTGGAAACGTTGCCTCTAAGTCGGGTAACCTTGGTCATTTTAGTTAATAACCCTGGGCACTCATCTACTTAATGGGGAAAATGGGTACCTCATAGGATTATATATGTTGAAAGGGATATTACACATAAGATTCTTGACACAGTGATTGCCATATAGGGAACAACACAGTCAATGGTAACTCTTGCTATCTTCACCATCATTGCCATCACCACCATCATTACCAACACCACCACCATCACCATCACCACCATCATTACCAACACCACCACCATCACCACCACCACCTCATCATCATCATCATCATCATCATTATCATCGAAGAAGTAGAAAAAGACCAGAATGGCTTTTCCTTGCTTTTTCTTCCCAGCATGTTCTTTTTCTTTCTGTTCAACCATCATTTATTTACTGCCTCTTATGGCCTCAAGCATGTGCCAAATATCAACGTAAATGAAGTAAACTCCCTGTCCTCAAGGAGCTCTCTCCTGAATAGAGGAGATAGACCTATACTCTACTTCAAATTAGACTGTGATAGGTGTTACAAAGTTATAAGTAAAACTCCCACAGATTATTTGAAGATGTTTTAGCACCAAATCTCTGTTTCTCTTATGGGAAGACTTTAATTAGGGCTCATCTTACACAGTAAGTTAGGAATTTAAACCCCAGGGCAGACCTTTCATTTCAATGGTAAAGCTAATGGTTATAATTTAAGTCAATGTTTATAATGTCAATAGTGCAGTGAGGAGGAGGAAAAGGGTTTTCACCTCTCTTTCCATGGAAGTTAAAAAAGATAATAATGAAGAAGTCCCCCAAAACTGAACCAGATGAAGAAACTGAATTATTCTTTTTTTATTTCCTTCATGAAGTATAGTACACAAAAGATTTCAAAAACTGCCATGACTCATTAAAGTCAATTTGATATTTTAAGGGGGAGATAGATGATAGAAGATAGATAGATAGATAGATAGATAGATAGATAGATAGATAGATAGGGAGTTCCACCCTGGTCGAGGCTATGGCCCTTTTCCACATTATCTGGGGAAAGGTCAAGTGGAGCTGAGCACCTTTCAGATCTATATCCCTCTGCTTCATTCCTTCACGAGCCCCTGTCCTGGGGGGCTAAGTCTTGTGTGGGAGGTAAATGTGACATATGTGCTGAGACCAGCAGAAAGAATCTGAGTTCCTCAAAAGAGGGGATGGAACAGGCAGAGACTTTCCAGGCAGAGGAAACTGCTTGGGAGGGGCGGGGTGAGGGATCCTATGAGTAAGTTTAAGGGGGTGAGGGGATGCAGAATAGGGGTGGGAAGTGGGGTGACTGAGACTGGAGGGAATGGTCCAGGAGCAGCTGTCCCCAAGCAAAGCACAGATTTTGTGTTTATCAGGACAACTTCCTAGGGGCAAGTGAGATCCAAAGCCCATTCTAGAGACCGCTCAAATGGACCACAGAATGCCACACGTCTTCATGGAAGTTTCACAGCGTGTAAATTGCTCCGTCCTGCTTTATCATCCAATGATATGTTACTATCCTCTAACAGATTGAAAAATTGACGCTTGCCAGCTGTGTGTCTTGAGTTACTCAACTTTTCTCAATTTTCATTTCCTCACCTCCGAATGGAGAAAACAACGCTTAGCTCTTCAAGTGCCCAATTGTATGTATGTATCAATACATTGTCTGGTGGTAACAAGCACTTAGCCAGGTCAATTTCTTTGTGGCCCAGGGTTTTCAACTAGGAAGTGATAAGAAATCAAATCCAGGTGTCCTGACCAGTAGGTCACACAAATTCTGGGGCATCTACCTACTTCCAGGCACACCCAGCAGACAAAGTACACCCATGTTTACAGCGTGAAGTTGGGAGGTATTTGTCCCTCACCCTTCAACAGCCACCACTTCAGCAAACCCTGGCCCCGCCAGCAGGCCTTCCTGCACTGACCTTAATGCAACCCCTACACGCCGCCTATGGGAAGCAGAGAGAGGAGAATCGAGCTACGTCTGACAAGTCAAGGAAAAAAGATTACCCCAAGGGAGGCCTGGGCTATGAAGTAAATTGGGAGGGGAAACTAATGACAAGTGACACTAAAAAGACCAGATTTTTCAAGATGTTTTTACTTGTCTTTTAAAAAAAATTACAAAGGCAAATCAGATAACCAAAGAATGCATGGCCTGTGAGGGAGCAAAGTAGGAAATTGAGTTAGAAAAGGGAAGGGGCTGACTAAACACCACTTTGAAAATAGAGATGTTTCTACATCAGTGGGCCCTAAGGACATGTTTCCTGAGATACTTGTAGCCAAAGGCTCTCCTTTCACTGAGAATCAGCTTAAGACTGGAATCTTGTTCTTTAAGTTGGTGAGATCTTGAAAACTTGATTTATTGTTTCCTCCTCAAAGCCTTTCCCTGCTGCAGTCACAGGCACTTGATGCTTCGGTTCAGGGTCAGCAAGCCACTTTCTGCCTCCCCGGCAGGACACTTGGTGGGGGAGGCAAGAGGTGGGGGGAAATGCAGGTGCCCAGGTTATGCCCACCTTCCATGCCCACCCAGCCATAGAGTTTGGAAAAGCAAGTTGCCCAAGACAAAATACAAGTAAGCCAGATACATACTCAATGACTCAGGTGGCATAATCTGTTTTTCTTAAATGTATATCTGATCCATTTTACACACAGAAGTCACAGATATTTTTTCATGTAAGCAATCATACTATGTCCCTACTTATGACCCTCCTGGTGATGTCCCATGCCACCCAGGATGAAACTTATACCCTCCCGGGTGCTATAAGCCCCTGCACTGTCTGGCTCTGAGCCACCTCAGCACACTCATTTCGTGTCATTCTTCACCATGACTACGCCACCGCCGAATTTGCCTTCTGACAGTTTGTAAATGACACCCTCTTCTTTCCAGCTCACCATCTGCGCATATGCTATTCCCTCTGCCTGAAATCTCTTCCCCTGACTCCTTCAAATCTCAGCATTATTGTCTCTTTCTCAAAGAGGCTATCCCTGTGGCCTAATCCAAATTAGGTTAATGTCTGTCAGCCCTCCCCTGATAGATGGATGCACTGACCATATCTATTTTATGTGCATTGTGTACCAAGAATGTAGCATAGCTCCTGGCTCAGCACAGGGCATGAGAAATATTTGGAGAATCAGTGAGTGGCTGTCTTGAAGAGAACTACCAGATTATCCACTCCTACAGCCAGAGCTGAACGCATAGAGGTGGTTTCTGACCAAAATCACCTTACAACAGAATATGAGATTATTAAAAGTACCTGAAAGCAATTGACTTACAGGCATGTGGTAGGTGGGCAGACTGTCTTTTCCTGCTAGCCAAGGAACTGAGATAAAGGGAAGTCACTGGTCTGAAAAGTTATGAAGAATTTTGAAAAACATAAAGCCCAATTTTCAAAACCGGGATGCTTCTAATCAGAAGTCTCCTGGGGGAGCTCGTCACCCAGGTGGCTGCCTAGTCGTGCAGTCACTCGTGTAAATGCCAAAATGTCAGAATTTGAAGTTCATATTTGAAAGAGAAGCAGCTGCACCTCCAGGGAACCCGGGGCCCTGCCAATCCTTGCCCACATGGTGTAGTATTTCCTGAGAAGCCCAGCTGTTCCCATAACTAAAGGCATCTTCCAGTCATTCCTTTGGTTTTCCACCGATTATAAAATATTATCATAAAGGCATAGCATGTCAAGCCATGGTCATTTATGAAAACCAGGACACTTCCAGGGAAAAGTAGATACAGGGAGAAAATCATGACTCATTTCTGTCTCCCTCTGCTGAACCAAACTGGCAGCTCCTTCAAGGCAGAAACTGGATGCTGCTTGTCTTTTTTCCCGTGGAGCCCAGGGCAATGCTAAGCCCCAGCAGATCAGCAATGGAGGCCTACTGAATGTATACATGAATAACGGATGGATGAGAGTGTGTCTATGCGATCTGTGAAGCTTTCTTTCACTGAAATAAGGTTGACTCTGCAAGCATACATTTAAGAAGACAGCATACTTTTAACCTGACCCACCCATGCTCAGACTCTATGGGGACGTTTTCTACAATCCCCATAACCCGCTTCTCTTTACCCCCAACTTCTGCTCTATTTAGACTCAGCCTTTCTCCTCACCTTTGACATCTCTTAGCTGCCGTCTCCCCTCCCTTTGGACAAGGCATCTGTACTCAATTTTCTACTTCGTCAGAACTGTAACTCAGAATATGTCAATCCCATTTGGGCTGACTTGGATTAAGAGTCTTTATTCAAGTGTCAGGCACTGCAGGTCCTCCAATACTCCCTTAGCCCAAGCCCTCTATGAGATTTTAAAGAGTGAATCCCCTAGATATCGGATAAGTTGGTTCGCTGGCACCAGATGTCAGGTAACAAGCATAATGTCAGAGGCCCAGCTATTAAACTGCCTCCAGAGGCAAATAACTCAGGAGAAAAGATTGGTACCCATGATGCCACTACCTCTGTTTTTTTTTTTTCCTAGAGAGACAGTAAAGAAAACAATCCTGAACAAAAATAACATCGAAGCAGAGATTGGAGCTTATTTTTTCTGATATCAAACTAATTCCAAAATGCCTCTCTCAACCACTTTATGCTTTCAGGTCTGAGATGAAATGTCTTCCCTTTTCCCGAAGGATAAAATATGTATATCATATATCATAGGCGTTAAGAGCGTAGACTGTGGAATCTGGGAGACCAGTACAGAAATTCTGGGTTTACCTACGAGTAGTGTGAGCAGGCTATGTGATCTCATCAAGTCTCAGTGTCCTTCTCGCCAAGATATGGAAAATGACAAGACAGAGATCTAAGACTGATCACTGGGGTGTCTGGGACCTCACCTACCCTGGATGAATGACATTTCCAAAGTTTAGATCTCTTATCTTCAAAACAACTTTTCCTACATTTGACCTAGCTCCAGCATCTTCTAGATATATCTTCCCTCCTCCTCCTATTCCTCTCTCTCCTTTTTCTTCTTTCTTTCTCTAGCTTCATTCTTATTTATTATATGGATTAAGGGATGACATGTCTAATGTCAATTTGCACAATCGCAGTTAAAAAGTGTAAAAGATGTGCTACCTTACAAAATATAAACACACAGGAATCCTCCCAGCTTCTGTTTTACCAGCGACACATCATGAGACCACTGTGATCACCTGTGGTGCTTCACATCTGTGTTGCACAGACTGGGCCCCTTTGGCACGCCTACCAGTCATTTACTAGCTAGCCAGATACACAAATACCACACCAAGTTCTTTCTCGATCATTGTAATATTTTAGTGGTTAATCCTTTAAGGTATTTTTAGAACAATGAAAACGCTTACTTCCAGACCCTAGAGCAAATGATCTATTCATCTACCTCCCTCACGGCCTAGAAGTCAGGATTACAAGAGAGAGAAAGCGTGGCTGGCGGATGACCTGGTGTAGGCACGGTGAACGGTCCGACTTTAGAACGCCCTGAAGTGAGACTGCTTGAAGGGGTAGCTTTTGCTTCTGAAGCCCTGTTCTGATAGCTTCCGAGGAAAACGAATCTGGCTGGAAGGACGTACATCAGGAATAGCAAATAGAATTCAGCGTGAATGCTACCTCGTTGGTGGCTGGTGGCTATCTGAGTACCAGTAAGGTCGAGAAATGTTCTGAAGCTTCATTTGGCCCAGCAGCAAGGAGTTCTGTGATCAATAAGCACTAACTGCCCTGGGCACAGACAGGTTGAAGGGGTGACAATGTGTATTTGTTGTTTTCAATGCTGTTATAAACATGTAGGACTGAAAGTCAGAAAGCCTGGATTCTAGTCTTGCTCCACCTAGATAACCTCCAGCAAGTTACCTAACTAGAGACCAATTCCTTTGTCTGCTGCAGTCCCCTTGTTTCACTTCGTGTAACAGGAATCATAAACTACTTGTAACTCTACCCACGTATTCTGTTTTATATTACCTTGGTTCAATTAAGGATTTTTTTCTTTTTGCTATTCACATAAAACATGGTAAAAAAATCTTATAATATATATGTATATATGTAATATACATATATCTACATATGTCTGTATATACAGTATTATATATAATTGTTATATAGGTAGATTGATAGATAATTTTGTACATATGCCTAAATAAAAAGACAGTTCCCTATACTATTCTCAATGCATAGCATGGTACCTGGCACATTCTAACTGTATACTAAGTGTTTTTTGAACAAATTAATGTTTAAAAAAACCTGAAAGAACCAAAATGTCAGCAGTGGTATTAGGGCAATTGTCATTTTTTTATACTTTTCTATAAGGAACATGCTTTTTTTTCTATTGTGGTAAGAACAATTACCACGAGATGTACCCTCTTAAATTTCCAAGTGCACAATACCATATTGTTAACCATAGGCACAGTGTTATACAGCAGATCTCTAGGATTTATTCACCTGGCATAACTGGAACAACATACCTGTTGAACAGCAACTTCCCATTTCTCTTTTCCTCAGTCCCTGGCAACCATCATTCTACTCATGGCTTCTGTGAGTTTGACTATTTAGGTTCCATATACAAGTGGAATCTTGCAGAATTTGTCCTTCTGTGAATAGTTTATTTCACTTAGTATAATGTCCTCAAGATTCACCCATGTTGTCACATATGGCAGGATTGCCTTCTTTTTTAAGGCTGAATAAATATTCCATTGTATGTATGTACCACATTTTCTTTATCCACTCATCAGCCGATGGACAGTTAGGTTGTTTCTACACCTTGGCTATTGTTAACAATGCTGCAATGAACATGGGAGTGCAAATATCTCTTTGAGATCCTGGTTTCAATTCCTTTGGTAAATACGAGGAGTGTAACTGCTGTATCATATGGGAGTTTTATCCTTAATCTTTTTTTTTTTTAAAGGCTTTTTTATTGGGGAATTGGGGCAGGGAACAGACAAGTTGCTGTCCTTTTTGTTCTTCAGTCTAGTTGTGGAGGACATCGCTTCTTTGGCCCATGTTGGTATTATCATTGCTGTCTTCCCAGATGAGGCAGATCAGTCGCCGGCCTCTGGACTGCCGCTCACAGTGGCTCTTGGCAACTCACACTGGCCGCAGGCCGCTCACGCTGGCCGCTAGCCACACACGGTAGCTTATGGCAGCCCACTGAAGCCCCACTGCAACCTACACCGTCGCCAGCGACTCACAGCAGCCCAGCTCCAGGTAGAGCCGCCATTCACTATCTTAGCTGTAGAGGGCAGTGTCACTGACCCTCATGTGGGATCCAAACCGGGGCTCTGCTGCTCAGAGCTGGTGTCCCAAGCCAGTTCTTAACCAACATGCCACTCGACCGGCCCTTATTTTTAATCTTTTGAGGAAACTCCATATTGTTTTCCATAGGAGCTAAATCATTTTAGCCCTACCAACTGTGTGCAAGGGAAACATGTATTTTTAATAATCAGAATATGCACATATCATTTTATTGGCTTGTAAGTCAATAATACATCAAAAGTAACAGGAGTTCCTGAAGATGTTCATAAACTTGAGCCAGTTTATTCCTTCAGATTAAATCTAGGGAGGAACAGGAGGAAACAAGAAATGCCCTACAGTTGTCCCAGGAGCACACAGCTTCCTTTGAAGTCACCCCCTCCCCCACCCTAGGATTCACTGGTTCAACCACATGTAGGGCCCAACAGCAAGAATAATTTCATCTAACTTCATGCCAAACATTAGGGAAGTAGCTGGATAAGTGATGCTATTTCAGCACTATGGGATAGTGTATAGCTATTTAAAAATAATCATTACAGAAACTTTGCAGCCTCTATAATTTAGAGGAACATAAAAAATATTTAGGACATAATGTTAAGTGAAAAATATCAGAAGTACATTGTTTTATCACTTTCAAAAATTTTGAGCAGCAGCAGTACCAGCCAATCTCACCCTGGAAGTTGGTAGAACTGCAGAATTTGGGGCCCTACCCCAGATTTACTGAATCAGAATTTGCATTTTAATAAGCTCCCCAAGTGAGCCATATGCACATTATGGTTTCTATTATCTTTTTAAGGAATAAAAAAAGATGTTTGTTGATTGAGTTTCCTCACTTTGGTCTTCACACAATCCTATGAGTTGTTAGCAGAGGGGTTGTTATCCCCATTCCACAGACAAGGAAAGGTTGGAGTTAAGTGACTTCCCCTGAAACAGGCACAAATTAATGTGTGGATCAGTTCTCAAGCCTACAGCTCTTGATTCTGAGGCTATACCCAGGCCAGCCACAGCCTTGTGCTTATGTGCCAGCCTTCCTATATATGGCCTGAGGTGGGCTACCCACTGTCGCCTTCCTTAGGTTCCACGGCACAGCCTGTAGTCCAATGGGGCCCTTATTTCAGGAAGAAGACAGGCTGAGGTTCATGAGTGCATTCTTCTCTCTTCCATTAGACCCTGATGACATGCCACTGACCCCCAACCCAGGAGGGTGAGGTTTAATTTTTCTGAACCACCTTGGGGTTGTGGGGATGGAAGTGAGCACGGGAGAGGTCCACCACACATCAGCTTGATGTCACCCTAGCCTTCATCTAATCCAACACTATCCATCTTCAGAGGGAGAAATGGGCTCAGAGAGGGGAAGTGACTTGACCCAAGCAACAGAACTAGTTAGAGTCAGAGCAAAGAGGAGAGGTTGGCATGGAGGACATCCCAGCCGGATACTGGAATACAGGGTGGTGTGACTGGGTGCACCAGCAAAGACACTGGCAGTGGAGAAAACTTCTTATCTCCTGTCCAGGTGGGGAAAGAGCAGGGGGTGTCCAGAGCATTCCCTGCAGAGCAGGTCTGCAGTAGCCTCTCCCTGTGCCAAGACATGTGTCAGCCATGCACCCTGCTCTGATCAAAGGTTTACCCTGGCCCTCCTCACTGCAGAATGGTTGCACCCTGTCCCCTGTGTTGTGCGTCCTAGAGCACTTTTATCCTATTCAACCACTGACAACACTGAGTAATAGCCATTTAAAAGGTAAGCTTAAAGAAATAAAATAAACCTTTTAGTTAAGGTCTGCTAAAAGGCCCAGTGTTATTGCATATCCACAATGTGTCATGCACCGTGCTTTTCATATATACTCTTTTCAAACAGAATTTGAAGATAGTCATCTTCAAAAGTGAAATATACATTCAATTAAAACTATTTTTAAAAAGTCAACTATTTTGAATTAGTCTTCAAGAGGACTTCTATACAACCCACAGGAAATAGAAGATCATTATATTACATGATTACTTAGAGATAAATGGACAGATGGAACAGTAATTAATATTCTTTGAGCTCAGGTTGCTCCCATAAGATCTGCAGAAATTGCATGACAAGGCATGGTTTTGTAGAACAATATTTCATCAGGAGTAATAGCAGTATTTCGTTAGTCTAAAGGGAGATGATAGATGATGGAAGATCAATTTTCATTGCAGCTTGTCTCTGATTGTAATAATACCTTCTACCTTCTCCAAATGACAGAGAAGTAAATTCATACTTTATCTAAATGACACCAAAACACTGAGTCAATTCAAGGTTTAAAAAAATTGGACAAACATTATTTGGCTCCACAGAAAGACCTAGCCACAAAAACCTAGATTGTACCTATGCAAGATATACTTTAGCATTTTACAGGTAAAACATAGCATACACTTAATCATAAATAAGGTGTCTAAATGCAAAATATTTATATCTTTAACATTTGTACTTGAAGGTAATTTCTGAAGTATGAGGTGTGATAAAAATACAGTGAATATTTAAATAAAATATTTATTACAGTAACAGGGCATATTAAAATTAATCCCCCTCAGAATATTGCCCCTTGCTTTGAACACACTTATCCCATCATTCTTACCACTTTCTGAAGCAGTTCTGGAAGTCCTCTTTCATGAGTGTCTTTAGTTGCACTGTGGTGGCTTGCCTCGATTTCCTGAATCAATTCAAAACATTTTCCTTTCACAGTCATTTTGACTGTGAAAGCCTGAAGTTGCATGGTGCCAGATCCAGTAAGTAAGGTAGATGAGGACACACTGTAATGTGTTTATTTGACAGAAATTGCCGTACCAGAAGCAGAAGCGATGTGTGACACAGAGCACTGTCATGATGGAAGACGAAGTAAAGACACTCATGAAAGAGGACTTCCAGAACTGCTTCAGAAAGTGGCAAGAATGATGGGATAAGTGGGCTCAAAGTGACAGGGAGTATTTTGAAGGTGATTAATGGCAATGTGTCTTTTACTGTAATAAATTTTTTTAATTTAAATATTTACCATATTTTTTTATCACATTTCATATCTAGAGTGAGCTAAATCTTTTTAGAATTAAAAAAACAAGACTTCGAGAGGAGATTCAAGATGGTGAAGGAGATAAAGGTTGCGCTTACCTTATCCCATGAACACATCAAAATTACAATTAAATTATAGCACAATCAACCTGGAGAACTACCTGAAGTCAAGCTAAATAGTTTTATAACTAAGGATATAAAGAAGAGGCCAAGTTGAAACTGGTAAAAGGGGCTGAAACACAAAAAGAGCTGGTCCCAAATACTCATGTGGCAGTTGAAAATTGGGAGAGATATCTCAACCACAGAGGTTCCCCACAAAAGAGGAAGGGACCCCAGCCCCTAAACCAGACTCCCCAGCCCAGAATATTGGTGCCAGGGAAAAAAAGCCCCCACACCTTCTGGCTATGAAAAACAGTGGGGATTCCAACCATCTGGGTAGGATGGAAAACTGCAGGAAACCTCTTAAAGGGCCCACACAGACACTCACCCTGGGCTCCAGTGGAGGGACTGTGACTCTGCGGGCATCAGAGATATCTGGGGAGAGACTGAGTTGTGTAACTTTGGGTTGAGGACTAGAAGGACAGTCTCCATTTTCCCTGTGTGGGGTCCTTCTCCCATGCAGCCAGCAGGCAGGCACCATATTTCTTGTGTTGAATCCGCCCCCACAGGCCAAATGTAAATCTGATTGGCCCAGTGAGCTCCGCTTCTCCACCCTGCTGACTCATTGAGACCCTGCCTCACCCAACTTCCATACCAACAAGGCTTTATAAGCAGCTGAAACTTATGGGTGCCGGCAGGTCGTAGCAGGTCTTGGGATGTCCTAGCTTTTTTTGTGGAGCTACCCCAGACCTGGTACTGGTGGCAGCCATCCTCAGCTCACAGCATGGGCTCTCCCACATGCCTCCAGGTACAGCAACCAACTGTGAATTGCATTATAGCTCTTCCCAAGTACTCTCTGACCAATCATGGGCAGTGGCTGACCTGGGCCTGCACTGGGACCTCTCCCAAGAGCCCCAGAACCAACATACTTGGAGGTTGGCTTCAGACCACATCAGAGCACCACCCAATTAACACACAAAGGACAGTCTCAACAGGCACCAGAGCCCACTAGAGCAAATCCCACTCGGTGGGGTAAGGCCCCACACAACAGCCCATGAGCTGTGGATGAGGCCAAACCCCACAGCTAGTCAGTCTGAGGGTTAATACTACCCACTGACATGCCAACAGCAATCAAGGCTCAACTGTAACAGCAGGGCACACACAACCCACACAGGGACACTCCTGGTGCACCAGGATCAGGTGACCAGGGAGACTGTGCCACCTGGTCCCACAGGACCCCTACACCATAAGGCCACACAGCAAGACTAGGAGATATAGCAGCCTATGTAATACATAGAAACAAACATAGAGAGGCAGCCAAAATGAGGAAACAAAGAAATACATCCCAAATGAAAGAACAGGGGAAATCCAGGAAAAAAACAAAAACAAAAACAAAAAACAAAAAAACTAAACAAAATGGAGGCAAGCAACCCACCAGATACAGAGTGCAAAACCAATGGTTATAAGAATGCTCAAGGAACTTAGTGAGAACTTCAACAAAGAGATAGCAAGCATTAAAAAAGGACATAGAAACCATAAGAAAGAACCAGTCAGAAGTGAAGAATACAATAACAAAAATGAAGAATGCACTAGAAGGAATCACCAGCAGACTAGATGGAGCAGAAGACTGAATCAGTGATTTGGAAGACAAGGTAGCAGAAAACACCCAATTGGAAGAACAAAAAGAAAAATGAATCTAAAAAAATAAGGATAGTTTAAGAAATGTCTGGGACAACATCAAGCATAACAACATTGGCACCATAGGGGTACCAGAAGGAGAAGAGAGAAAGTGAGGGATTGAGGATCTATTTGAAGAAATAATTACGGAAACCTTTCCTAACTTGGTAAAGGAAATAGACATACAAGTCCAGGAAGCACACAGAGTCCCAAACAGGATGAACCCAAACAGGCCCACACCAAGACACATAATAATTAAAATGTCACAAAGGGAGAATCCTAAAAGCAGCAAGAGAAAAGCAGTTAGTTACTTACAAGGAAGCCCCATAAGACTGTCAGCTGATTTCTCAACAGGAACTTTGCAGGCCAGAAGGGATTGGCACAAAATATTCAGTGTGATGAAAATGAAGGACCTGTAAACAGGTTACTCTACCCAGCAAGTCTATCTTTTAAAATAAAAAGACAGATAAAGAGCTTCCAGGCAACAAAAAGCTAAAGGAGTTCATCACCACCAAACCAGTGTTAGCTAGTATTACAAGGAATGTTAGAGGGACTTCTTTAAGATGGAAATAAATAAAAGTTTAAAAATGTGAATTAAAAAATATATATATATATTCAACAATTGCTTTCAATGTAAGTGGATTAAATGCTCCAATCCAAAACATAGGGTACCTGAATGGTTAAGAAAACAAAACCCTTACATATACTGCCTACAAGAGACTCATTTCAGATTGAAAGATACACACAGACTGAAAGTAAAGGGATGGAAAAAGTTATTTCATGAAAATAGAAATGAAAGAGAGAAAAAAAAGCCGGAGTAGCAATACTTACAATCAAGTTCCAAACTCCTCCTAGAAAAAGTGCTACATACCTCATTGCTGAATATCACTATGGTCACCTTCGAAGTATTCCCCTTGGGAAGCTGTGCACTGATGCCAGGGCCTAGTCCACCCTTCAGAGTAATTTTGGAACTCTTTTTTTTTGGAATGGCCATAAGAACTGTCATGGTATTACCCTTGATGTCCTGAATGTCATCAAAATGTCTTCCTTTCAATATTTCCTTTATCTTTGGTAAAGAAAGAAATCATTGGGGGGCAGATCGGGTGAGTAGGGAGGGTGTTCCAATACAGTTATTTGTTTACTGGCTAAAAACTCCCTCACAGACAGTGCCGTGTGAGCTGGTGCATTGTCATGATGCAAGAGTCATGAATTGTTGGTGAAAAGTTCAGGTTGTCTAACTTTTTCATGCAGCCTTTTCAGAAATTCCAAATAGTAAAGTTGGTTAACTGTTTGTCCAGTTGGTACAAATCCATAATGAATAATCCCTCTGATATCAAAAAAGGTTGGCAACATCTTTGCAACAAGTTCACAAACTGAATTGTCAGACCTCGTATGCCAAATGAAATAAACTTTAAAACAAATGCTATATATTACAAGAGACAAAGGAGGACCCAGTAATTTCACTTCCTGGTAAGTATCCAAACAAACCCAAAACAGTACTTGAGGGAACATGAGCATCCTTATGTTCATTGCAGCATTGTTTACAATGGCCAAGATGTGGAGGCAGCCTGGAGTCTGTCAATAGAAGAATGGATAAAGAGGAGTTAGTACATTAATACAGTGGAATATTGCTCAGCCAGGGATGAAAATGGGTTCTTGCCATCTGTGGCAGCCTGAATGGACCTGGAGAGTAATGTGCTGAATGGAGTATGTCAGACAGAAAAAGACAGATGCAATGTGATTTCACTTACATGTGGAATCTAAAGAACAAAATAAACAAGCAAAACAGAAACACACTCATAGATACAGAGAACATTTTGATGGTTGCCAGATGCAAGAGGGG
The DNA here is from genome assembly GCF_001890085.2 of Hipposideros armiger. Classification (NCBI taxonomy): domain Eukaryota; kingdom Metazoa; phylum Chordata; class Mammalia; order Chiroptera; family Hipposideridae; genus Hipposideros; species Hipposideros armiger. The sequence continues at coordinate 1,128,654 of NW_017731429.1, read as the reverse complement.
GTTGAGTGAAAAAAAGGAAGGGGTTAAGAAGTACTAATTGGTAGTTACAAAATAGTCATGAGGATGTAAAGTAAAGCACAGGGAATACAGTCAAAGATATGGTAATAACGATGTATAGTACCAGGTGGATACTAGGCTAGTCAGGGAGATCACTTCTTAAATTATATAAATGTGTTAACTATAAGCTGTATATCTAAAATTAATATAAAATAATATTGAATGTCAAGTGTAACTGAAAATTAAAAAGGAAGAGAAAAGGTAAAAGACAATTGTGGTACAAATTTCCAAGTATAAAACAAATAAGTCATGAGGATGTAGTGTACAGCATAGGCGATGTAGTCAACAGCATTGTGATAGTATAGTATGGTGTCAGATGGTTGCTGGACTTATCACAGTGATCACTTCCTTAGGCATATAAATGTTGAATAACTATTGTGTACACCTGAAAATAATACAATATTGTACGCTAACTATATTTTTAATAAAAATCTTTTAAATAAATAAATAATAGATGAGCATGCAAAAGAAAACAAAACAAGACTTTCTGTAAGTGCTCACTTTTAGGGTTCTAAATATTCTCTCCCTTGTTCTATTTTGTTCAGCAACACTGCATTTTCTTGAAGTTCCCACTTCAAATATTATACTACATATCTATTGGTTATTTTCCTCTTTTGTGACTCACTTACTAGAGTGAAAGGAAAGGTTTTCTTTTAATGCTTTGTTCCCAGTACCAATGTTAGTCCCTGGCATATAATTGGTGCACAGGGAATAATGTTCAAATAAGGAATTCTCTTTTCTTTCCTCTCCTATATCTTCTAAATGTCCATGCATTTCTGTTATAATAAGAGATATAAATAATAAATTAATTCAGAAGTAACAGAATCCAAAAATGACCACTATCAATCATTATGTGATGAGCTCTAAAGTTGCTTTCTCCTATCTTGCATTACTCTTCCCCAATTTACAGCTGCTATGGTTACCCTAAATGCTTTCGTCTGGTTCTTCTATCCATTGAGACTACATGCCTCTACAGAGTTTAGCTATCCTGCTTAGTACTCACTGGGGTGTTCCCTCAGGCAAAACTTCATTAGAAATGTAAAACTCACACATGACATTTCATCCTTCTAAGTGCTGACTCTTGTCCACTGTCCGTCTGCTTTTGGTACCACCTCTCCAGGTAGTTGGTGTTTGTGATTTTTTTCTATAGTTCATAGTTGTCATTTGTAGGAAGATTGGTCTTATAGGAACTATGTCATTATCAGAAGAGGATATCTGATATCAAATTCCCATGCTTTAGAAAGTAGTCTACAGGAATTTTGTGAGTGGAAGGGAGATGAGACTAGAAATAGAGAGAGACATCAGGATGCTATGGTAGAATGCCCAGGAAAAAGGTGGTGATGGCTAATAGCAACAGCAATTTGATGAAAAAGAAAGTTTACAGTTGGAGCGTTCCAGACTCTGAAATTCCAGTCCTTCAAGAAAATGACCAGCAATTGAGTCTGGACTCAAATGTCAAGAGTTTTTGGTTAGAGATATATGTTGTGCTAAGAGTTGATTTTGGGGGGTATGTTCCCAGGAAAGAATGGGAAATTAGAGAAGGGAGGTGGGCCAGGAGCTAAACTCTGGGGAAGAAACAGAGAGTGATTGGGCAGCAAGGTGGCTAAGATGAGTCAGAGAAGTAGGAGAGGCAGGTCAGTGGTGGTGGTGACGCTGCGAGCAGAGTCACAAAAGGCATGTTGTTGGTTCATAAAATCAAATACCTCAAATTAATCCAGTAAACTCAGGTTTAGAAAGTTCTCATTGGATTTGTCAGTTGGAAAGGTGACCAGTGTTAGTCAGCATCGGTGACCTTTGTGGGAGCCTTATCAGTGGAGGAGCCAGACTGGAGAGGGTTACAAAGCGAACGGCAAGACAGGAAGTGCAGATTGCTCTGCGGGTGTACAATAGATGCCTTCAAATCAGCTCACTGGATTTCCCTTGTTCTTTTTCCACCCACAGATTTCATAATCATGCACTGCATACCTTTTTAAAGTGGAATTATATGAAGCCATTTTTGTTCCTGTTTTTATGTGAATATCCTTGAAAAAAGTGCCATCTGGTTATGCATTCAAAAGCATTTAGAAGCAAACAATTGGCAAAATGATTTTAATGTGGCAGACGCTTTCAAGAGTGTCCATCAGTAACTTTCCCCTCAGAAGATTTTTATCATTTTACCTCCACTAAAGCACAGGTATCTTTCTCAGTTCATACTTTCAGTTGGTTGGGATCCCAGGCAGCCAATTACTAGCTATATATCCCTAAACTTCCTGACGCTCAATTTCCTTCCAGAGATAATAATAATGATAACAGCAACTATAGGAGCTAAGCATTTATATAGGCACTGTCCTCAGTTCTTCACATATAATAAATAATTTAATTTCTTCTGACAACTCAACTAGGCACTATTGTTATCCCCACTTAGATAGGAACACCGAGGTACAGAGAGGTTAAGATACTTGCCTAAGCTCACAGAGCTAATAAGAGGCAGAGCCAGGATTTGAACACACGAACAAGGACCACATTAAATGGCAACCGATATTGTTATTATCACAAATTAGTCATTTGCTCAACATACATTTATTGAGTATATATACTAAGGCAGGCATTGTACAGGACCTGGATATGTAGTAGAGAATAAAAAACCGATCTTTGTGCTAAATTATTCTAACCTAATCAGGGAAATGAGCAATTAAAGGGGGAACAAACAAAGAAATATGTAATTATGACTTACCATGAGTGCTATGAAGAAAACCAATGAGATGTGGTAGTAAAGAATAATGGAGGATTGCTTAACCCTGGATGGTAAGGAAGGCCTCTTTAAGAGGTAGACATTTAAACTGACATCTGGCTGGTCAAAAAGCCGCAGGGGGTGTTAGGGGAAGCTTGTGCCAGGCAGAAGGATCTGCTCTGTGAAGGCTCCAAACATGGAAGAACTGGGGGGCTGCTTGGGCAAGGGGAAAACTGAGATAAGCAAAAGTTGGACACATGGACGGTTGGCCAGATCATTCAAGGTCTTGCAGGCCATGGTACAGAGTTTGAATTTTACTGAAAATGTAATGCAAACTCCTTGAAAGGTTGGAAGCAGACAATTAGCATGGTGCACGTTATGTCTTTAAAAAGGCACTCTGGCTCTGTTGCGGAGAAGCTATTAGGGAAGGGGCAGGCGTTGGAGAGAGAGGAGGTCAATTAGGAAGCTGCAGAAGTAGTTCTAACAAGAGACGATGGCATCTTGGATTAGAACAGCGGCCAGAGGATGGAGAGCTTCAGGCGGGACGCAAGAGACCCTCAGCTTGAGGCAGAAGTTGTACCAGTGGGAAGCTGGTAGGATTTTGCAGTTAACTGATTGCCACAGAGATAGCCAGAGTAAAAAATGAGGCCAAGATGACTTGATGGTCTGTGCAAGAAAAATTCTCTAGCCGACTTCCTTACGTCTCACTGACCACCCTCGCTGAAGACCTCCAGCGAGGTGAGTACGCAGCAATGGAGCTGAGACTATTGTCATCGGCTTAGACCAATCCTGGTTTCACCTCTGGTCTGGGCATGTCGCCTGCAAACAAAATCAAGGTTCTGTGAACTAAGGAGGTGGCAGGGAATGGCTACTGCTTAGATAGACAGCACTGCCTGCCACAGAAAGATTTGGGAGGAAATCATCAAGAATACTGATTCAGACATGGTAAGTTTCAAAATACCTGAGTAAGAGTGTTCACTAGACTATTGGGTATACAAGTCTGAAATACAAAAGAGGAATTTGAGATATATATATATATATATATATATATATATATATATATATATATGTATATATTAGCTTAGAACCCTGTTTAAAATGTGCTGAGTTGCTGAGAGCACCTCAGATCTTGGGAATATTTGAGAATATTAATGGGAATCCAAACAGGGCACAAATAACAATGAGGGCTTTAGCGAGTATATGGGGATTCAGTTTTACAATGTGGAGACGTGCTTAACCTCGCAGTCCATCTATCCGAGAACAGCTGAGAAGGAAGGAGGGAGAGAACATATGGCCCAGCAGTTGGGAACCATCAATTGCATCAGCCCAGCTGCCTGGGAACTTTCAAATGGAGAGTGTTTAATTGGAAAGACTCGAATCTTATTAAGGGACCTGGGTATCCATGGGAACGTGAAAGGAGTGAGACCAGAATTAAGATTTTGGACAAAGAAGAGTACAAGAAACTCTTCCATCATAGGTAATGATGCTCTGAGAAGACAGAAAACAGCACGGCAAGGAGAGAGCCAAGCACACGCAGGTTGTGACAATTGCGACAATGGGCAGGGCTGGCTCAGAGTTCGAGAGACCTGGCTCTGACCTTGGAGGCAGTTCCTTACCCTCTTTGAATTCCAGTTCCTTCATTTCTAAAACACTGATTATGCCTTCTCTGGAGCTTATGATTAGGAAATGAGATAATGTAAAAAAGGAGAACAATGGTGTTTCTCAATAAGGGAAGGTATCTGCTTATAGTTGTAATAATACAAGATTAAAAAAAAAATGGGAGGACATTCCAGTTGGAACCCCCTCTCATTTTGAGAACTGTAATTTTTTGCTCTGATAAAACTATCCTCTGCTACAAACTTAAAAAAAAAAAAGGGAAATTTAAATGTCCAACAATAGATTGACCCACTAAATCACAGAGCAACTGCATAACAGAATGTTATGTAATCATTTCTAATTAAGATGTAAAGAACATAATTAATGGGGAAATATTTACCATATAAAGTTTTGTGAACAGAGCAGGATATAAAGTGCATATAAATATGATTTTGAAAAAGGAAGTATATACATCAATGTTAACAGTGGCAGTAGTTTGGGCTGAGAGATTACAGAAGATTTTGGTTTCATTTTTACAAAATCCCCCCACACACACACAAATATGGGTCATTTTTCTGTGAGAATAAATGGCTTTTATAGAACATGGAAATTTAATTGGAGATAATAAATGGTAGATGTTTTAATGTCACTGTGGTTGTTTCCCCTTATTAGTGTATTGTTCTTATTTGCTTTTCCTCAAATCTATCTCTGGCTTAGTTCCTGGGAAAATGGCAACAGTCCAGCAGAACCCAAAAACATGTACCTAGAGGAATTAAAAGGATTTTTCTTCATTTAATTCTGATGGTTTTGACTGGCTGGGTGTGCCTCATCCTGACAGGAAGCGTGTGTCACCAAAAAAGAATTTAATTCTTTGCAGCATAAGTTAGTGGAGGGGAAAAAACCAACAACAACACCTGTGCGTGTTCTCACGGATTCTGCTTGATTGTGTCAGACCAACTATCCGTTGTAGCTGGTGTCACCCAAAGAGTAGACACCTCCATTCGCAGGCAACTCTGCTGCGACTGGGCAGGGATGTGCTATAGGGACTTCCCTTGGTCCCTGAGCTCTAAAACTGCCTTTGCCGCTTGAAAGAGCCTCAATTTTTCAGCTGCAAAAGTTTTTGTATCTGCCACCCTTCTTTCCCTGGAAAGTGAGCCCCTTTTGGGGTGGGAACTGTTTCATGTCTTTCGGTAGCCAAAGGGCCTAGGCTCAATTAACGTCTGCTGACTAAGTGATTAAGTTGTAGTAAGTGGCTTTTTAAATGTCCTATCTAATCTTGGCAATTAAATTTGTGAACACCACCCTCCAGGGTTTATTTAAATGTGATATTTTATTTCCAGAGAAAAACAATCTAAGAGAAATACAATAAAATGTTTAGATCATTCTGGATGGTGGATACGTGAATGGATCCACATAATATCCATTTTGAGTTCATTGATTCTTGGTTTCCTCGTAGGCAAAATAATATCTATCTCATTGAGTTGTTTTGTGCCTTGAATGAGAAATGTTTTGTCAAGTGCTTAGCATGTTTGTGTACTCATTTAACGTTCATTTTCTTTCAGCAAGGGGAGTAAAAGGTAGCTCTCATTAGTTGGGGATTTTTTAAATTAATTGATTTTTTATTAGCTTCAGGTGTACAAAACAATGTACTAGCTAGACATTTACACCCCTCACAAAGTGATAGTCCCCCTCCCCCAATCTACTACCCCTCTGACATTGTATATAGCTAGTTGGCCTTTTAATTCTAATATTAACATTAGATTTGAAGGACCTGACCACAGCCTTCCCATAGTGGTTGTATCTGATAATGGCACAGATTTTTCAGTGGAGAAGAGGTGGGCTCCCATTAGCACAGACCATAACACTGACCTCAGCCAATAGCCCATCCAACGTTGGAAGGCTTCTGTGGTAGTTTATGAAAGTGTAATTAACTGTCTATTTATTTACTGAACACCTGCCATGTGTTAGGCATTGTACCAGGCACTGGAAATTCAGGGATGAGACGACACAATCCCTGATCACAAAGAACTCACTGGCCAGTAGAAGAGACATAAGCAGAAACAAATGATTACAATTTAATGCAGTACATACTAGATTAACAGCCCAGGGGAGGAAGTGAAACATTCACCCACACTTAGCCATAAAATGTAGCTATTTCATATTAGTAATAAGGTTCATAGATCTTATATAGCTCTGACGTCTAGGAAACATTAGGAAGAGCCTGTCCACTGAAAATAAAAAGGCATCACTTCACAAAGGGTGATCTCATTTATGTAGGAAATAAAGTAAAGCTAAATATGTGGGTGATATATACAGAAATGACTGTTAAATACAGAGAGAAAGTCAGGAAGGGGCACCATTGTCAAAGTGTTTACTTGGAGGGAGGAGAAGGTGATAGGAGGGTGGTGAGAAGGATGTTCTTATCTATATGTTTCTGTGTGGTTTGAAGTTTTTCACATGAAGGATGTAGCCATATATTGGTAATGTGATAATTACATTATTACATAGGTACAGAAAATGACAGGGAAGGAAAGAGTCTCCCCCCAGGCATCCTCGTCTGCTTCAGGTTCAAATGTCACTTTCTGAATATTCTGCTTTAAATTGCCACTTCACCACCATTCAAATCCCTGTCCTCTTCTCTGGTTTATTTGCCTTCAGAACACTTACCACAATTTGACATACTATATATTGGGTTGTTGGAAAAGTCATGATACATTTTTGCAATGAAAAACATAGAAAAAATGACTTTTCCGACAACCCAATGGCTTACTTCTTTTTAGGAATTAATAGTCTGTCTCCCCCAGCTAGAATGCAAGCTCTGTGAGAGCTGAGGTTGGTGTGTGTTGTTTCACAACTTGAAATCCAGTGCCTTGCACACATGGCGGGTGCCCCCCACAGGCCGGCTGCCTGAACCTATGCAGCAATATGTTAACGGTGATTGTTTTTGAATGGAGGGGTCGCAGATCTTTTTATTTTCTTCTTTCTGCCACGTGGTATCCAAATGTTCGTAATGAGTTCCTATTGCTGTTATTACCTAAGACAACAATAAAGCTCTTTTCATTAAAATAAAAGGTTACCCGGGAGGCAAGAAAAGGGGACTCCCCTAGAAGCCACGATGGGAGCAGAAAAGCCAGGTGGAGTCAGGCTAGGGAGGACACCTCATGAGATACACGGCAGGGGAGGACAGAGTCCCTCTCTTATGAGCCCTCTGCTGCCTCCTTCTTTCCAGACACTGGGGTAAACACCTGGGTTAGGGTCACTGGCTCACAAAGGACCTTCTGCCCCACAGCTCCCCTTTCCCCAAACAGCAGGGCCCAGAAACTTACCCTCATCCTTCTATCCAGCAAACGTTTTTATCTGATTCCTACTTAGGTTTCAGCCAATTCTTCGCTGAAGCAACTTGGCTTCTTGTTTTCCTTGGGAACCAGACTCTTTTCAAGTCAAAGCCATGAAAAGGATGAAATCCATTACCTGATACTGTTCTATTCAGCTATTCAAACCATGCCACAGATGGAGGCCCTGTGTGCCACACTCTCTGTGGGGGTGATGGCATCTAAACGGAACACTTTGAATAAGGCACTTTTGAATACGACACATGTGAAAGTGAATGCTGAGGGTTTTTTGGTTTTTTTTAATCCTTTTTTTCTTTCTCCATGTTTTCTCTCTTCTACATTCAGTCTAGAGCCATTATCTTGAGTGAATGATTGTAGAGACAGCTTGATCTTCCTCTCCAAGTGCTGTCCTAGGAGCAGTGGGGGAAGGTGGTCATCTCGGTCCCAAAGTTAAGGGAACTGGATTCTCATAATTACTCTGCCACTGACTTGCTACATGATCTTAACCAAATCGTGTGACCTCTCTGTGCCTCAGTTTCTTCATCTGCAAAATAAGGATCTTTAAAGTGTTTGTGAAGTCCCCGCCCAAATCAGGTTTTGTTTAACTGAGGATCAACAGTGACACCTTGTGGTGCCCCTTGAGAGGACTTTGGTTTTCCCAGCCCACCACCTAAGGTATCCGTGGGAAACCAAGTCTCCCTTCCCCACCCACCCACCCATCGGTTTCACACCTTGTCTCCCACCAGGTTCAGAAAAAGTGCTTTCACCTTTTCCTCACAAGCTCCTTTCCAGCCCCAGTCTGGCAGATGTTGCTAAAATCAAGGTGAAAGTCAAGACCCCAGACCCCAGTGTGATGGCCTGTGCTTCTGTGGTAAAGTTCAAGGCTTGATGTGAACATGAGGGTTTCAGCCCTAGGTGACTTGCGGGTTGGTGGTGCAGCTCTAGAGCAGGACCTGGGAACACCTAACGGGGTGGGACAGGAGATTGAATGGTTTTCCAGGGCCCCTCCTAATCTGTGAAATAATGGAATTCCAAATGGCTGTATGCCTCCATTTTCCTGTTCATAAAATAAAGTTGCCACTGGAGCCTTCAAACTCATAGTTTATTCATTCTTTTACTTATTCATTCATCAAATAGTTAATGAGCATTTTCCTAGAGCCAAGTGCTGAGCACTTACCTGTGCCAATGATACAACCTTGAGAAGACACAGTCCCTGCCCTACCCTGTTCTCATCCAGTGGAGAAGACAAACAAGACATCCTTCTGGTACCATGCAATAAGATAAGCTCTGAGACAAGCAATGTGTACACAGATGACATCTAACTGGGCCTGAAAAGAGGCCTTTTGAGAAAAGACAGGATACTTTAATCTGGGTCTTACGGAATGAGTTAGAAGTTTGCCAGAAGAGGCACACCAGGAAGAAGGAACAGGGAAATATGGACACATAAACATGACGTACATGCCCTAACTGAAAATCAAAAACAAAACTCTCTTGACCCAACCCATCTTCTGCCAGATATCATTCTATTTCTCTGCTTTCTCTGTGGGCAAGCTTTCCAAAAGGGCAAACTTCATGCTCTGCCCTCACTTCCCCGCTTCTTATTCAGACTTCACCCCACCCTGCTTTAAATACCACCCCCCAATGACTAACCAATGTCAGCATGATACCATATCCAAATGAGACTATTTTGTTGTGTTGTCATCGCCTTACTTTCCTTCTCAGCAGCATAGTGAGGCACTCTTTCCTTCTTGGAGCACTTTTCTCTCGTGGCTTCCGTGATACCCACTTTACTAATTATGACCCTGTTCCCAGTTTGTTCCTTCTCAGTTCCTCATGTCAGCTCCTCCTACTCTGCTCAACATGAAATGTCTATTTCTTGGTACTCAGTCCTGGACTTTCTTTTCTTTTTTCTACTTAAAGAATCTCATTCATGCCTATGGTTTTAAAATTACTGTATTTCCCCATGTATAAGACGCACCTTAATTTTGGGGCCCGAAATTTGAAAAAAAATATATTACATAAAAGTACTGAACTCAAGTTTTATTCATCATAAAATTCATACAACTCCTCGTCACTGTCAAAACTCCCAACCATTAGCTTGTCCTCATTTGTGTCTGATGACGAATCACTGTCTTCACATATTGCCTCATCCTCAGGGGGAAATGCAAGTAAAAAAATCTACAACCACTGTATAAGACGCACCCAGTTTTTAGATCTAAAATTTTTCAAAACAGGGTGCGCCTTATACATGGGGAAATACAGTATCTATCCGCTCTTAAATGTGTATATCCAAACCTGACCTCTGAAATCCAGCCCTCTCAACCATTAGGGTCTCAGCTTAACTGCTACCTGAGTGCTGGGGCGCCTGCTCTGGCATTTTTCTTTTTTATATCTGCCTTCTGCTAGACTGAGAGCCCCTGTGGGCAGATTCATCCTTAGTTTCTTCAAACGTGTATGTTTAATTAGTACAGTGCCTAGTAGATACTCGAAAAGTATTTGTTGACTGAGTGAAATACAAATAAACAAACTGTTTCAAATGACAGAATAAATCTGTGGTTTTGATTAAAAAAATACTTTAGTCAATCCAGTTTAAGTTCAGCCAGACAAACCTCATAGGGTGTCACATGCTCTGTTTCAGGATATGATCTAATTTCGAATCGTTTCTTGATAGAAAGTATCACCCTTTTCTAGGGACAGGTCCCCCTCCCCCCCACCATACACACACACACTGTCTATTTTCCTCTAGTGGGAGATTTCCTCATGAAATCACACTGCTGATGTTGATCAGAACATTTCATTCTCCTTGCTTATTCCAGGTTCACAAACTTCTCTATCTGTGGCCCTTAGGACAGTTGATATTCTTTGAGGAGATACTGTAGCTGCAGCAGGTCATGTTCCAGCTTGGTGGGTATTCACATTCTGGGTGCTTTTTGCCAGAACACAGAATTCCCAAGTGGGCAGGAGCCGGAAGCAAGTGGTCCAGGCTATGGAAAAGGGAAAGTCACTCCTGCTTGGCCCCTCAGCAGCACAAGGGGAGGTGTGTGCAACATGCTCAGCTGAGAGAAATGAGGTGAACCCTCATTGAGGTGAACTTGAGGCTGAGATCCATTTCAACATGAGTCCACGGAGGCACAGAGAGGCTTCCAGCAGCTGAGGAACCGAGAAATGGAACAGCTTCATCCCTTCCTTTGCAACAAGAACCTTCAGGGACCTTTGGTCACCTGAGATGAAAAGTTGTTATTAAATTAAACCTCCAGGGGTGGCTGGTTAGCTCAGTTAGTTAGAGTGCAGTGCTCATAACACCAAGGTTGCTGTCTCAATCCCCACACAGGCCACTGAGATGCACCTGCCACAACTAGATTGAACAACTACTTGACTTGGAGCTGTTGGGTCCTGGAAAAACACACTGTTTTCCAATAAAAAGAAAGAAAGAGAGAAAGTGAGAAAGAGAGACAAAAAGAAAGAGAGAAGAAAGAAAGACAAAAAGTAAATAAACCCCCAGTTACTTTATTCAGGAAGCTTTGGGAATGTTTATAAGTAAGCCAAAATAGCAATGACCAAAACACATTCATGTCTTTTACATCTCCACAGGGTGACATTGATCAAGTTACACATGCTTGTTTTCTGAGATTGAGTCCCAGCTCCACCTCTGATAAACTGTATGACCCTTGGACACATTACTTAACCTCTCAGAGCCTTTTTTTCTCTGCTGTAAAATGGGTAAAATAATGGCCCCACACAGTCACTATGAGGCGTGACTTAGATAATACCTATTGAGTGCAGAACACAAGTCTAAGACACAATAGCAACTCAGTACAAATAAATGCTTTTCTATCCCCTGATACTGGAGCAGAGAGAAATGCCCCAGAGGTATAGATATTTTCCCTGGAGAATTTGTGTTTTGATTTGCTCAACCAAATATGGACGAGCGAATCAGCAGCCTAGATGGGGAGGGACTGGCTCCCTGTCTTGGGTTATGGTTTGTGGTTTTCAAAACTGTGCACCTAGTTTCCTGCTGTGTTTGTTCACCTTCAGATGCCAGCATTTAATAGAATGCCTGGCACAAAATGTTTCCTGACTTGAATTGCACTAGGCCAGAATTGTCCAATACGGTAGCTGCTGGCCACTGTCAGCATGTGAAATGTGGTTCGTCTGAGTTCATTGTGCTGTAAGTGTAAAACACACACCGGATCATGATGATTTAATATCAAAAGTATAAAATAGTTCATGAATAATTTTTATATTGATTACATTAAATGATAATATACTGCATACACTGGGTTAAAAAAGACATGTTATTAAAGTTCATTTCACCTGTTTCCTTATTCTTTAATGTAATTACTAGAACTTTTTAAATTACACGGATGGCTTATATATTGTATTTCTACTAGACAGAGCTAAACTAGACTATAGATCACCATGGCTGAAAGATCATTGAATATATCCCAGATTTTCTCTCTCTGGGCCTCCTTACTCATAAAAGATACAAAGTTCTGTCAGGTGTTTCCAGTTTCAGCATTCCATGATTATATAAACTTTAGGCTACAGTGTCTTAAGTATGAATATGTATTAAATTGCTACTATGGACCAAAAAATGTTCTACATACATTGTCATTTTATCCGAATCATAAATGTAAGAGGGAAGAATGATTCTCCCCCGTTTATAAATGAAAAAGAAAAAACCTGCAGAAGGTAAGAGACCTTTGCTCCTCTTCTCTGGTTCTTTGCAAGAATTTCCAACAGAAAATGTGATTCGGGAGTGGAGGTGCATGCTTCAGCTCTGTTGTCCCTTTAGATGTATTTGCTTGCTTGGAAGCATCGTATATCATCAGAATCATTGTAAAAATGAATGTAAGAGGCTCCTTGAAGACTGGGGAGGAACCCCGGGTGCCTTGTCAGGTTTGGTAGATCATTGACACCCAGCAGTAAAGGGTTGGGAGGCTTCTGAGAAGAGAAGATCAAGAGCTGCTGGAGGTTAATTGTTCACCAGCTTCAGAAGATATGGCTGGGAGGGTCACAGGGGGAGTGAAACATTGACCAGTGCTGCTTTAGATGCAGGAATGTGTTAGGGAGGCACGGAGAGGTCAGGGGAGCAGTCCGCCACCTGAGACAGCTCCCATGGGCAAAATTCCTCTCCCAGAGACGGGAGAGAAAAGGGGACTGTGCGCAAAAGGGGAGAAAAGGGCCTCTGGCCTTAAACTGCACTTATTTTGCCAGCTCCTACAGCCACGTCCAGGGCCAGCTGGAGAAAAAAAAAAAATGGTGAGGTCATGTTTGACTTTTTCAACCCCCCAAACTCTACTCAATTTTGGAGAACTGGGAGCAGGCGGGGAGGGATAGGAAAAACAAAGATGAATAAATAAGACACTGCCCTTTGCCTTGGAGCCAAAATGGAAAATACAATGACTGGGCCTGAAGCCTCCTGGACTGGGGTTCAAGTGCTGGCTCCACCTAGCAGGGTAATCTAGGCAATTTGGTTACCCTGTCTCACTTTACTCAACTGGAAAAGAAAAGTAATAACATCTACCTCCAAGTATTGGTATAGTAATTATATGATAATGAGAAAACTCCTGATGCCTGGTTCAGTCAGAGGTTGAGTTAAAGAATAGAAAAGACATTACCATTGTTTAAAATGGTCCAGGGGCTCCCCCACAGTCCCTAGGGCCAGGCTCAAGCTCATTTCCCTCCCCAACTCATCTCCCAGCTTTCCTCCTGCCCCTGCTTCTCCACCCCCACTCCACCCATGGCAGCTCCCCTCTGGGACACTTTTAGAACCAGCATCCTAGATGCTGAGGCTCAGTGTTTCATTCCTTCACATTTTCTGCTGCCTTTAAGTCACCCAAGGGAGTTGGCCTCTCAAAGGTCCTCCTTTAGCTCCACCCACCTAACAATCCCGGTCCTTTCCTGGGGTGAGCCCTTAGCGCGCGCTGGGGCCGTGCTTGATGACCATAGACATCACTTGACAAAAAGCACGTTGCATTTCTCTCCATTTTTCTTAAAACACAAAACCAAAGTTTGCTGGCTGGCTGCCCGGTTTCTGTTATGTAGACCAAGATTAAATTTCTCCTGGACTAGTTTTCAGAGCCCCTGGATGCTGGACTGGAAAGTGATTTACATTTTCTCTTGGCAGGGAGTTACCCAAGTGGGAATTGCCTTGAAAAGTAACTGTTTCACTGAAGCTTGTGTGCGTGTGTGTGTACACACACATATATACACTTGCCCCAGTCTGGTCAGGCTGATATAAGCTTTATCTCATTGGTTGATAAGCTTCAAAAAGTAGAAAATCAAGAGTCAGGAAAAAGGGTTTACAATATGACAACCTTAACAGTAATAGGGTTGCCCTAAGTTTTAAATTTGATTCTGAACTCCAGGCGAAAAGGGAAATGTAAACAAGCAGATAGCTTCATTAGGAGGGAGGGTCTTCTTAGGTATTGAGAATATTACAATAATACCTACCATTCCCTGAGCACATGGAGTGCTTACAACAACCACAAACATTAGGTTTTTCTTTAATGGAGGAAATTCAGGCCCACTGAGGTAATGATTCTTGTAAGCCTTCCCAGCTCGTAAGGTGTTGGAGCCTGAATCACTACCCAGGTATGTCTGGCTCCAGTTATTATCCCACACGGTCTTCCCAGCTTGTGACAGACATGTCTTCAACAATGTTTTTACAACAAATATCCTATTTTTATGGATGTTTGAGTTTCAAGCAGAAATTTTAAGACCTTGGGGTTTGTTGTTTGGTGTCATGTTCAAACCGAAAATGAGTAAGCTGACTGAGGCTCAGAGCTTTACCCCATCCCCTCCCCCATACAAAAATATATATAAAACTAACGTATATTGGGTCCATCACAGTAGATGCCCTATATTCATTTCTCTATCAAACCTCACAATGCTTGTGTGACTTAGAGTCCTCATAAAGGGTTGTTGGTGATCAGTGACAGAACCCACATCAAAGAATTAAATAAAGGGGGCACATCATTGTAAAGAATGTACACGTGTATCTGAGGGAACATATGGGCAAGAAGTGTGACTGGGTTTCAGAAGAGACTAGACGTAGAACCCAGACAACTGGAGCCAGTTCTCTGGGGAGAACTGTGTCTCACCCTGCTTCTCTCTACACCTCCACGTCAGGATGACCCTTCTTGTTTCTAAGTACAAGGACTCCATTAGGGTTACACTCCCAGCCTTTGATGAATTTGGGAAAAAGGCCAGGCACTCATAGCTCAGCCCTTTTCCCTCTGCTTTCTTCTTTGGAGGCCCTCGAATTGTTCCCAATTTCTCTTCACCATCTCTGTGAGCCGGCCTCCAGCTGTCGGGGGCTGCCTATGAAAAGTCTCTCGCTACAGGTTCAGCATTGCCACACTAAGGCATGTTTACAAAAAGCTGATGCGCCACTCTTCCTCTGCCATAAACTTGTCCTCCCTGAATTGGCTCTGGGGAGAGGCAAGGAAAGGGGGATTCTTATTGGGCCCCCTCATACTACAACATGCAGCCAAAAAGGGCTACCCCGTCATGGTCTCATCTTACTTCCCAGATCAAGGATTAACAGAGCCTCTGGGTTCTTTCCAAATTCCTTTGAGGTTTTGACTGGCCTAACCTGGGTCCAATCAGCTCTCCCAGGGGCCTGGAGTCATCAATTATGAACAGGGAGGTGAATTGTTGGAGGAAGAGAATCAAGGCTGAGCAGAAGCCTCCAGGTTTCTATTAGAAGTAGATGTTGTCATCTCCTTTTCACCAAGGAGGAAATTGCATCTTTGGGAGAAGATGGTCTCACAGCTAATATCAGAGCTGAGATTCATACCCAGGTCTGATTGACCCTCAAAGCCATGTTTGTAACCAAATACAGAGTTGTGAGACCCCAGGAACTAACCATGAGCCGGGTGTTCTCCAGTTGGCTTTGAATAGAATACCTGGCATCCTATAAATTATTTCAACAGTAGCACTGAGAGCAAGGCAGAGCTAAGATTTTACCTTCTGCTTTTTAGTGACATCTCCTTGCCTTTCTCTTTCTGGACTGCCCTAGAAATATGGGCTGTATAGGCTGAAAGCATACTGCAACCAGAGTCTTCACTTACAAGCTGTGTGTCCTAAGTCATTCCACCTTGACCCCTTTGATTATCATTCAGTTTTTTCATCCATTGAACAAATATGTATATTAACATATAATGCATGTGCTTATTATATATTAGTACATAAGACATACATATATAGCATATAATGCATCCTATTATATATTAATATATAATACATGTTTATTATTATATCAATAGGTAGATTGGCTATCTACCACAAAACTCATATACCCTTTGTACCAGCAGTTTGTTTCTAAGAAATTGTGCTTCAGATGTTCTCACACTCATAAAAATTCACATATATATGTTTGTTATCATTGCAGCATTGTTTGTAATAGCAAAAGTTTAAAAATAACTTAAATGGTCATTAGTAGAGGCCTGGATCAAGTCACAAAGTGAAACACTGGTCATCAGAACAAAAAATAGGAAGCCCTCTAAGTTTTGAAATGGGAAATTGCCAAGATATATTGGTGAGCAGAAAAAGCAAAGTACAGGACAGTATGTAGAATGTACTAATGTTATATTAATGATAATATAGTAATACAAGTAATGTAGAAATGCAGAGTAATACTAATGATAGTGTAGTAATACGACTAGTACTAATAATAGTATTAGCTATATAATAATATAATAAAAGTATATAATAGTCTTAGTAATTCTAATAATTAGTATAATGGTGTGTGTGTGTGTGTGTGCACGCTTGCACGTGTGTGCAAAATCTTGTATAGGCATTTAAAAAAATCTCTGGAAAGATTTTAAAAACCAATATAAATGTTTCTTTTAAAAAAAAAAAAAACTAAGTGGGAAACCAGGCAGGGGAATAAAACTTTTCACTGTATATCTTTTGAATCTTTTGAACCACGGGAATGTATATTCTGTTCACAAATTGAAATAAACATGGAGGGTGCCAAAAAAAATGTATATACATTTTAAGAAAGAAAAACTATATTAAAATTGTAATACTCAATATATACTGATAACAAAAGATGACTACAAGTCACATTTGACTTCGGCAATTACAAGAAGTGTTCAAAGTGGTTACCATCAGCGTCCAGACATTTCTGATTACGGTGAACTACTGCTTGAACAACGTTGACCAAAGTGTCCGTTTGTATACATTTTTTTGGCACCCCCAATATATGTAAATTAAAAAATAACAACAGTGTAATGAATGTTAAGAAGAAGGCCAGGGCACTGCAAGAACTGGTAATAGGGAACCTGACTTAGTCTGCAGAGGAAGTCCTGGGGGAAGCAACTTTTAAATTGAAACTTGATGGATAAATGGACAAAGGGACAAATGGGTGAAGAAAGGCTGTCCAGATAAAGCAAGACCATGTACAAAAACCCTGGGGAGGAAAAGAGCTTCACTTGCAAGAAATGGAAACATGTCCATTCTATGGCTGGAATGCAGATGTAAGGGCACAGGGAGATGGGGGAAGTGGTAGCTGAATACAAAGTAAGGGGCCAAATTGTGCAGACTATATTACAAAATTTGGACTTTATCCTAATGGCAGTCAGAAGCCATTAAAAGGGTTTAAGCAGAAAAGTGATGGGATCAAGGTTATGTTTTGGATAGATTACTCTGGAGACTATGAAGAGAAATGACTGGAGGAAGCAAGAGTGAATGTTGACAACTCGTATATCTGACAAACTACTTTGGAGAACTATTTGGTGGTTTCTTATAAAGTTAAACACACACCTACCCTATGACCCAGCAGTTTCATTCTTAGGTATTTATTCAAGTTAAATGAAAACATCTGTTCACAAAAATATGTGTGCAAGAATTTTTATAGCAGCAGCATTTGTAATAGCAAAAAATTTGCCCCCAGAAACCCACAAATTTCTACCAAAAGATGAATACATAAGCAAACTGTGGTATATTTATATAATGGAATACTACTCAACAATAAAAAGGGACTCCTGATATATACAACATGAATGATTGTTAAATCCATGGGGCGGGGGGTGGGGGGGGAAGGAAGACACAGAAATGTATATATTGCATGATCCCATTGCTATGAAATGAAATCCATGCACAGAAAAGGTAATCTACAGGGGTAGGAATCAGAAAGTAGTTGCCTGGGGGGAAAGGGAAATTGACTGGAAAGAAAAATGAAGGTATGTTCTGGGGTGATGGAAATGTTTTATGTCTTGTTGTATGTGGCAGTTACAGAGGGTGTATAGCTGTCAAAACGCATCAAAGTGAACAACTGAGACGTATGCTTTTTATTGTATGTTAAGAATACCTCAATTAAAAAAAGAAAGAGTAAAGAGTGGACGTTGAGAAAGGTAAGAGGTGTTTACAATCACCCAGGAGAGAGGTGAAAGTTGCCTGGTGGCTTATCAAGGGGATGAAATAAAATAATGTGTATAAAGGGCAAGTTAGAAAACTCCGTTCGAACCATAAGGCTCTATACAAACTGTGAAGCCCCATACAAAGTGAGGATGTAGTCTAACTGAATCCATATCAAATTTTGGAGGTAAATGTGGGCCATCTGCATTCTCCCTGAGGCAGTCCTATTTGTTTGCAATGAAGGGCTAGGGGTGATAAATCATGACCTTCTTTTTGTTTTGTCACCATTTGTCAGGGAATGTGTCCAATGGCTGAGGAGATTCATCAGACACTTGATCTTGGGGCAAAAAAAAAGTGGGGAGGGCACAGAAGCTGCTTTTGCCAGGGGTAGTTTTCTACTGAAAACTGGACTTTCCCAAACAAAAAAAAAGCATTCAGCTGCCAGGCTTAAGTCTTGAATTTATTTTTTTGAATAATTAGGGTTTGAAGGATTCAGAAGAAAAGAAGGAGAATGTCAGCTCCTGAGGCGGGAACCATAACGCTCAGTGACACGGCCACCCAGTGTTCAGGAGAGTTTGCTGGGAGCCGAGAGTGTGTGGGAAACACACGTGGGCTGCTGGAAGCATCTGCCTCTGAGTGCAGACAGGTTTGGAGAAACAGCTGTGCGGAAATCAGTCAAAAGCCATCTGAAGAGCTGGTCACTCAGCATTTAACGGATGCATCTTTTTTTCATGTGTTTTTTTTTTCAATGTTAATAAATCCCTAATAATGTGCTTTCATTGAATGTTGATTTTTCTTCCCCCCCCCCCCCCCCTCCCAAAACCATGTTCCATGAGCAGACACAGCTGGGTCCTCCCGCTTCACACCAACGAACGCTAAACATTCTGGCACTATTCTTGGGCCCTTTGTCCATGACTAGAAGACAGCTCGGCCTGAGGCAGGGTCTTAGATGCCATCGTCTTCAGAAGTGCATTGGCCATCCTCTTCTGAGCCGCAGTGGACACTTGCCCTATTTATTTATTTATTTATTTATTTATTTATTTATTTATTTATTTATTTATTTTTATCAGAATCTGTCATCCAATCTCTCTTTCTTCCTAAGGGTTGGTTTGTCTCGGTGTGACGTAGGACCCACCTTCTACATCACAAGTGAACAGGATCTCTTCCCCACTCCCCCCTCCCCCACACACACCCTTGGCCCTGGCACAATCTGATGATGGGCAACTGAGTTGCAACTCAGCCTACCCCGTGGCGTTCCCTGAAACTGGGAGTCTCTGGGGAGCAATATAAGAACATGGATGTGGTTGGTGGTTATCCATGGAGACAGCTGGAAGTTATTTGTTCAAAAGCAGCAGAACTGACATGCTGACCAAGCTGCTCCTGCCAAGGCACCATTGCTCCTTCGGCTTCGCCCTCTGACTCTCTACTTCTGGCTGAGAAAACTGAGGTCTCAGACTTGAAATGACGTGTCCATGTTTACCCAGCAAATTATCACCTGGGCCAAAATTCAAACCCAGATCTTTCCACTCTCCTCACTGCCTCCTTCCTCCCGTAATTTTCACCCATTTCTTCACTTAACTCTCTTTATCCTCCAATTTCTCTCCAGTAAGTTCCCCTCTCTCTAAGTTCTCTAGAGTCTGTTTTCATTGCTGACACCGAGGACACACACTCATAAAGTAATGGTTTTGTTTCCTATCTGAAGCCTTCGCAGAAATGCTCTCAAGCAGTAAGTAGCTCAGCCACTCAGATCCAAGGCTTTACTTCGGGGCAATGGAGAGAGAGACACTTGCACATGTCGGGGTGGGGATGGGGTAAGAGGAGTGAAACAGAAGAAGGGGGAAGGGAAAGTGCCAGCTATTTCCCAGATACTCTGTTCTAGGACTGAGGATACAGCCATGGTCACCATAAGCAGATGATCTAACAGATGCACGTGCCCTTGTGACGGCACAGGGAGGGAGAGGCTTCGGCATCTGAAGTGCAAAGAGTGAGGGTGGGCGAGGCTGAAGAACTCCCATGTGGTCACACAGCTCACGAGTGGCAGAACTGGCATCAGAGCCAGATCGCATTCCTAACCAGGTCTGCCCTTCCCACCGAAATAAATGTGTTTTGAACAAAGGTGGGTAAAAAACCATGTGCCTTTTTTCTTTTTATATTGTGATTTCAGAGTTGTATCATGATTTGGAAGGAGTTCACCTGAGCATAATAATGTGGCAAGATCACTGGATTATGTATATGTGGCAAGATCACTGGATTATGTATTTATTTATTTTAAAAACATGAGGTAGAAAACTTTACTGAGCTCATGAAAAGCAGAGCTGGAGGCGTGTCAAAGCCTGTTTTGATTTAAGTGGAATGAATCCAGCTTGAGTGTAAATTTGAGACTGTGTTTTCTTGTGTTACACTCTATTTTTTCAAATTACTTTCCTATGTCTCATTTCATCTATTTCCCCCACTTCTGGATGAGAAAACTGAGGTCTAGGACTTGAAACGACATGCCCCTGTTCACGCCACAAGTTATTCTCTGGGCCAAACTCAAACCCAGATCTTTTCACTGTACCCCACTGTTTCCTTCCCAGCATGAGAATTATTATCACACCGATTGAGCTTAGCAAGGTGACTTGGGTTAACTCCCCCTGATGATTTGATTTAGCCTTCTGGCATTGTTCAGGTAAATATTAGTCCCACATCTCTTTCCAAATACATTCAGTCTCTCTCTGTTTATTTCTTCATCTTTTCCCCTGTGTCCCCCCTCCTCCCCCTACCCTCCTCCCTTTCTCTGTTAATCGCCCTTCCTTCTCTTCTTTCCTCCCTTCCTCTCCTCCCCTCACAAACACATTTGTTTTTCTTACATAGGGATGGTATCATGTTGACGACGTGGGTGAAATGAGAAGTCTCTTTTAAGTCCCTGGAAGCAGAATATTTTCTTATGGATTTTTTGTTGTTGTTGTGTGGACTGTTTTGCCAGGCTCATGAAAAAAGACTCTGAGGTCCCCTTATCTCAGGCCAACCAGAGGATGCCTTCAAGTTTTTGTTTTTGTTTCCAAGCTGGTTCCTTACAAATG